>NC_042615.1:823555722-823751226 GCF_901001135.1 Rhinatrema bivittatum
GGCTACATATGTCAATGTCAGGAAAGAGGATGCTAAGTGAAAAATTCAGATCATACATTATCAAGCATTTAAACTAAGGAACGGGGGTGACAAGAAGTGGCCAGGGAACTTGGCATGTCACCTCCAAGCAAAACAGGAAGAGGGAAGAGAAAGTAACAAAATCAATCAGATAAAAAATGCAGAAAAGCTGACTAGGAAGAGCAGCTGGATAGCTTGTAGTCTGGGTAGCAAAATCAAAGTCCTGCAGGCCCTAATGATGGAGGTGGACTTGGACATTGTTGTGGTTATGGAGACATGGTCGACCACGTCTCATGAATGCGATACCAGCATCCCTGGCTATAACTTGCTAAGAAAGGACAGAGAGGATAGAAAAGGGGAAGGAGTAGGTTTTTATGTCAAAACAATATGCAAGCAACTGAATTGCAAGGGACATGGGGTAGAGAAGAAGCACTGAGGACTGTCCTATAAAAAGTAGATGGTACTTCCATTTATACTGGTGTGACATACAGGCTGACCAACTCAAATAGAAGAACTGGACAGAGAACTCATAGAAGACATCCAAAAGGTGGGAAACGTGAAGAGTTATTCATGGATATTTTAATCTTTTGGATATGGATTGCAGTATCCCTTCTGCAAAATCTATGAGAAGTAAAAAGATAGTGAATGCCCTTCAAGGGGTTCTATTTAATCAAATGGTAATGGATCCCATGAGAGAGGGCATGATATTTGAGCTAGTGCTTACTAATGGTAGGAGCTCAGCTGAGCCAAAGTGATCATCAAACGGTATGGTTCGATTTTGCAAATAAGATACAGAGAAGACACATGAAGACCTGAGTTTTGAATTTTAAAAATACAGACTTTGTCGAAATGGGGACATACCTGGAGGAAGAACTGGAAGACTGGGAGTAAAATGGGTGAGGTGGAACAACAGTGGGCCAAGTTAAAAGGAGCTATTACAAAGGCAACAACTCTATATGTTAGCAAAGTTAACGAGAGTAAGAGGAAAAAGAAATTAAACTGGTTCTGTAAGGAAGTGGCAAAAATAAAATTAAGGGCAAAAAGAACTGTATTCAAGAAGTATAAGGGAGCCCAAAAAAAGGAATGCATGGAGGAAAATCTGTTAAAACTGAGGGAGACAAAGAAATAATTAAGGAAAGCAAAAGGTTAAGTGCAAGAAAGGATGGCCAAAGAAGTAAAGTGAGGAGACAAAACATTTTTCAGATATATCAGTGAAAGAATGGACATCAGAAGTGGTAAAGTGAAATTGAAAGATGACAAGAAACAATTGTGGAGAATAATGAAGAAATGACAGAAATATGAAACAAATACTTCAGGGATCACGCGATGCTGTGCGAGTAGCGGCATGTAGGAAACTGCTCTCTTGGGCCTCTTTCCCTACCATCTGCAGCTATTAAATCATATTTGCTTGAAACATAATTATTAGAGTGCCAGAATACTCACTAAGTTACCTTGGAAGCCAATTTGCTTTGGGCGATGTCACCTCGGCTTACTAAAAAGGATAAAGAGCAAGAGAAAGGGAAAGGGAAGCCGGCATTTCCAAAAATGGCCAACGGCTGCATGGATTCAGACCAGGATGAAGCTGAGGTTGATCAGTGAATTCAAATCAGTGGTGGTAGCAGTGATGGAAACTGAGTTTAAGAAAATTGCAGAAAACTAAATGATGTTTCGGCATCACTGTCTGGTTTTGAATGATGCATGGCTGAAGTGGAGCGGTGGATTTCGGACACACAAGATGGCCTACGTGGTGCACGAGCAGATATCACGGCCATTCAAGGAACCCTGATAAAGCAGGATGAGTGGCTGGAAGACCTGGAAAATCAGTCTCACTACAACTATTTAAGGTTGGTGGGCATACCAGAAACAATGGAAGAATGATCCTTGACCAGTTTTCTAAAGTCCTGGTTGCTAGAAATGTGATTCGGCCGAGCCTTTCGGTTCAGCCTTTGTTTTCGGCCTGCTGCAGAAAATTTCATTTTCCTGCGGTTTGGACCGATTTTATTTCATCTGCCCCCTGAAACGATGCCCGAAACCCGCCCCAACCCTTCAAATTTAATTTGAATTTTAAAAATGCAGTGGGCCATCCATTGCTTCTACCATGTGTCAGGGGCCGACCAATGGCACCGATAGCCACTGTCACACGGTAAGGACAAAGGGCCATTGGCACCATTTTTATTAGTGGTAGCCGACAGCCAAAGAGGGGGAGATCGGTCATGGGATCCCGCTGGACTATCAGGGACTTTCAGTAAGTCTGGGGGGGGGGGGGGGGGGCAGGCAAGTCTTGGCGGGTCAGGAGGATTGCAAGTAATTATATTTGAAGAGTTGGGGTGGGTTTGGGGGTTGTTTTTTTTTTTAATGTGCCCTTTCTCCCCTCCCCAAAAATAATAAGAAAACCACACAAAATTTCATGGGTTTTCTTATCGTTTCGTTGCTCCCCTGAAACGCAACGAAATAGGAAATATCGTCTCTATTTCCTATTTCTTCACAAATGAATGCACATCGCTACTGGTTGCCTCGTGAGCTTGGCATTACTAGCAAATATGGAGACCCGCGCATTGAACGTGCACATCATTTGGGCCCCAACCAAGAAAATATCGATTGCCCGAGAGTGGTGAGCACTCAGGTTTTAACTTTGCCCAAAAGGTAGAAATTTTGCAAGCTCTTTGAGTAGGAAAGAATTTAACCTAGGAGGAAAAGAAGATCCTGGTATTTTAGGATTACTCTTCTAAATTGTCAGTGCAGTGGAAAGAATTTGTTTCTGTCTGCTCCAAAACTTGGGAATTCACTCAGCCCTGTTATATCCTGCAAAGCTTTGGGTAACCCACAAGAATGGTTTACTTCTGCGCTTGAAGCAAAATAATTTCTTTTGACATTAGAAGCAAATAATGAGGCCACATAATATTAGTCGACATTTTGATGTTCTCAATGTTTTGGATACTGAGTTCAGCTGGCATTTGCAGCCCGATCCCACTCGGGTCTGTTCATGGATATAACAAGCTGAAAAATTAGGTAACGCTCCTCGTAGCATAATTTACACATTACAATGGAGCCCATAATTGGCTGTCCATAATTGGCTACATTAAACTGGACATTTCATGTTAAAACTGGAGAGTTTAAGAACATAAGAACATAAGAAATTGCCATGCTGGGTCAGACCAAGGGTCCATCAAGCCCAGCATCCTGTTTCCAACAGAGGCCAAAACCAGGCCACAAGAACCTGGCAATTACCCAAACACTAAGAAGATCCCTTGCTACTGATGCAATTAATAGCAGTGGCTATTCCCTAAGTAAAACTGATTAATAGCCATTAATGGACTTCTCATCCAAGAACTTATCCAAACCTTTTTTGAACCCAGCTAAACTAACTGCACTAACCACATCCTCTGGCAACAAATTCCAGAGCTTTATTGTGCGTTGAGTGAAAAATAATTTTTTCCGATTAGTCTTAAATGTGCTACTTGCTAACTTCATGGAATGCCCCCTAGTCCTTCTATTATTCGAAAGTGAAAATAACCGAGTCACATCTACTCGTTCAAGACCTCTCATGATCTTAAAGACCTCTATCATATCCCCCCTCAGCCGTCTCTTCTCCAAGCTGAACAGCCCTAACCTCTTCAGCCTTTCCTCATAGGGAAGCTGTTCCATCCCCCTTATCATTTTTGTACCTTCTCCATCGCAACTATACTCTGTACCTTCTCCATCGCCATCTCTGTACCATTTTGCCCTTCTCTGTACCTTCTCCATCGCAACTATATCTTTTTTGAGATGTGGCGACCAGAATTGTACACAGTATTCAAGGTGCGGTCTCGCCATGGAGCGATACAGAGGCATTATGACATTTTCCGTTTTATTAACCATTCCCTTCCTAATAATTCCTAACATTCTATTTGCTTTTTTGACTGCTGCAGCACACTGAGCTGACGGTTTTAAAGTATTATCCACTATGATGCCTAGATCTTTTTCCTGGGTGGTAGCTCCTAATATGGAACCTAACATTGTGTAACTACAGCAAGGGTTATTTTTCCCTATATGCAACACCTTGCACTTGACCACATTAAATTTCATCTGCCATTTGGATGCCCAATCTTCCAGTCTTGCAAGGTCCTCCTGCAATGTATCACAGTCTGCTTGTGATTTAACTACTCTGAATAATTTTGTATCATCTGCAAATTTGATAACCTCACTCGTCGTATTCCTTTCCAGTTTATTAAAGAAGCTTCAGTTTGTGACAATTTTCCTTTTTCAAAATTGCTGGACTCTGTCCATTGAACGTTTGTTTGCCTTAAACTTTGTTTACTGTCCCAGAAATGGTTCTTCCTCCTAAATGTGGTTGTTGTTCTAAGGGGGAAAGGAGTTCCTTAAATGACTCTGATTGGTTATGGAACAAGTGATGGGGGGTAGAGAGCCTTAGAATGAATTGTGGGGCTGTCATGGAGGGGGAATGAGATGGGAAGGTGGGAGGTGGGGAGGGTAACATATTGGGCAAGTTTGTAATGTTCTTCTTTGTGGCACAGATGTCACTTTCTCGACTTTGGCTTTTCCTATGGGAAGACCATAATAGAAACATAGAAACATAGAAATGACGGCAGAAGAAGACCAAATGGCCCATCCAGTCTGCCCAGCAAGCCCCACACATTCCTTCTCTCATACTTATCTGTTTCTCTTAGCTCTTGGTTCTATTTCCCTTCCACCCCCACCCCTAATGCAGAGAGCAGTGATGGAGCTGCATCCAAGTGAAACACCCAGCCCGATTAGCTAGGGGTAGAAGCCGCCGCAACAAGCAAGCCGCACCCATGCCTACCTGTTTTACCCAGACTATGTTATACAGCCCTTATTGGTTGTTTTTCCTTCTCCCCTGCCGTTGAAGCAGGGAGCTATGCTGGATATGCGTGAAGTATAAGTCTTCTCCCATGCCGTTGAAGCAGAGAGCCATGCTGGACGTGCATCGAAAGTGAAGCACCAGGCACACCCGGCCTGGGGCAGTAACCGCCGCAACAAGCCAGCTACTCCCCGCTTTGTGAGTGCGAACCCTCTTTTCTTCTCCCCTGCCGTTGAAGCAGAGAGCTCTGCTAGAACTTTTGGCCAGCTTGGGGTGTCAGGAGGCCCCCCCAAGCTGGCCAAAAGTTCCTTTTGGGTCCAACGAGGGTCCCGGAGCGAACCCGCGGGGAATCACGTGACGCCACGTCACGTGTTCCTCGCAAAGGAGTTCAGAAATGGCGTCCTGACTCCCCGCTAGACCACCAGGGAGTTTTGGTAAGTCTTGGGGGGGGGGGGGATTAAGGAGGGTGAGGGGTTTAAATTTTTATTTAGGGAATCGGTGCACGTATGGACATAGACTCAACTTATGGAATTCTCCATATGTCCATATTGACCGAAATTGACCCCCCCTTTCGACTTATGGACTTATGAACATAAACTTTTGCTCTGCACATCCCTAGTGGACACTAACCCGATTAATGATTTTTTCACGATAAATCGGGGGAATTTCTATTGTATCGCACTCTTTAATGATTAATGACGATTTAAAAAATATCGGACGATATTTTAAATCGTCAAAAAACGATTCACATCCCTACTCATTACAGACGGATCAAAGAATTGTTGCTAGTAGTCAGCTTTGATGCTGAATAAACAATTGACAGGGTAACGTGGGATTATTTATTTTAAGTCATAACCAAACTAGGCCTGGAAGGCACATTTAGATGGGTGGTAAATCAATTTTGCTCCAATCCAAAAGCATATGTAGCAAACAATCAATCAACTTCTGACACCTTCCTCTTTGAAAGAGGTACTAGACCAGGATGTCCCTTGTCTTTATTGCTGTTCTTGCTATTTTTGGAACCTTTTTTGTGTACTCTTCAGGAAAATGGGGCTATACAGGGAATACAACTGGGGGCTCGTCTTCAAATTTGCAGCTTTTGGTGAAGATATCAGTATTTCTCACAAACCCTGTGTTTTCTTTAGTGTGTTGGAGCTCTTTTCTAAATGTGGGCAGTTTTTGGGACTTCGATTGAATATGGATGAATCTGAAGCCTTAACTTATCCTTCTTCTTTGCAGACATGTTGGGGGCAGGATTTTGTGCTCAAATGGGCAGATGTTTTGTTTTTTTTCGATATTTGGGGTTAATTATGTCAACCAATCCAGCTGACAAGGGGATAGCTAAAGCCAGAAGACTGCTGAGCTGCATAGAGAGAGGTATAATAACCAGTAAGAAAAAGGAGGTGATAATCCCCTTCTACAGGTCCTTGGTAAGGCCTCATTACAATGTGTGTAATTTAAAAAAAATAATCATAAAATATTATAAATATATAATTTTTAATTGTATGTGGGGAAAGCATGACTGGAGAGGTACAAGATTGTAAGTGGGAAAGTGGAGCATGGAAGCAGCATGTTGTGATTTCATTTAGAAATTACGGGTGTGCTTTTTGGCGGAGCCAACTCTATGAGTGAGCAAGTCCACACAGTTCCAGGTGACCTCCAGATTTTCCAAAAGAAACTTCGTGGGCAGTTTCATCGCCTCTTACATTATGTACATTGGCTATGTCTGATAATACTGAATAATGTGATCTTTCTATAAGATTCATATAAAAATATTGTCCATGCTCATTATTCCAACATTAGAAACCTGACTAATTTAAATATGGTGACAATATTTGATGTGTGGATGCATACATATTTTTATTTGTGAATCTTTTGATGGCTATAAGTATTAATATCCATGTAATTTTGTATCCCGCCCAGAACTGTAGATAGAGTGGGTTATGCATTTTTATAAATAAATAAGATCCTGGCGTCAGAATCCCTGTACTGGTTCCGAATGAGCTAGAAGTCCATAGGAGCAGGAAGAAACTGCCAGATAAAAATAGGAATTAAAGTGCCCTACATTTAACAGAGTCTCCTAGCTTGTGGCATTGTGTTTTCTAGGGATGTGAATCGTTTTTTGACGATTTAAAATATCGTCCGATATATTTTAAATCGTCAAAAATCGTTAGAGCCGCGATACAATAACAATTCCCCCGATTTATCGTTAAAAAATCGTTAATCGGGGGAAGGGGGAGGGGAAGGGGGAGGGCGGGAAAACCGGCACACTAAAACAACCCTAAAACCCACCCCGACCCTTTAAAATAAATCCCCCACCTTCCCGAACCCCCCCAAAATGCCTTAAATTACCTGGGGTCCAGAGGAAGGGTCCCGGTGTGATCTTTTACTCTCAGTCCTCCGTGCGTTGTAGAAATGGCGCCGTGCCATTTTGTTTTTTTGTCCCCCAACGTCAGGAGCGTAGGAGATCGCTCCCGGACCCCTGCTGGACCCCCAGGGACTTTTGGCCAGCTTGGGGGGGCCTCCTGACCCCCACAAGACTTGCCAAAAGTCCATCGGGGGTCCGGAACGATCTCCTACCGCGAATCGTTTTTTCCGTACGGAAAATGGCGCCGGCCATACGGCAACACGATTCGACTGCAGGAGGTCGTTCCGGACCCCCGCTGGACTTTTGGCAAGTCTTGTGGGGGTCAGGAGGCCCCCCCAAGCTGGCCAAAAGTCCCTGGGGGTCCAGTTGGGGTCCGGAATGACCTCCTGCAGTCGAATCGTTTTTCCGTACAGAAAAACGATTCGCGGGTAGGAGATCGTTCCGGACCCCCGCTGGACTTTTGGCAAGTCTTGTGGGGGTCAGGAGTCCCCCCCCCCCCCAAGCTGGCCAAAAGTCCCTGGGGGTCCGGGAGCGATCTCCTATGCTCCTGACGTCGGGGGACAAAAAAACAAAATGGCGCCGGCGCTACCTTTGACCTGTCATATGACAGGTCAAAGGTAGCGCCGACGCCATTTCTACAATGACTGAGAGTAAAAGATCACACCGGGACCCTTCCTTTGGACCCCAGGTAATTTAAGGCATTTTGGGGGGTTCGGGAGGGTGGGGGATTTTTTTTAAAGGGTCGGGGTGGGTTTTAGGGTTGTTTTAGTGTGCCGGTTTTCCCGCCCTCCCCCTTCCCCTCCCCCCCACTGGACCCCAGGTAATTTAAGGCATTTTGGGTGGGTTCGGGAGGGTGGGGGATTTATTTAAAGGGTCGGGGTGGGTTTTAGGGATGTTTTAGTGTGCCGGTTTTTCGATTTACACGATTTACACGATATTTAAAAACCCAAACTGCGACGATCCGATTCCCTCCCCCTCCCAGCCGAAATCGATTGTTAAGACGATCGATCACACGATTCACATCTCTAGTGTTTTCAGTTGGCCAGAGGTGCCACATGACCTGGCTATGGCTCTGCAGCTTAGATGTGCTTTACCCATGCATGTTCAATTGACAATAGATCACAGCTTATCTTTGATCTTATTTTGGTCCATGAACTTCATAAGAACAAGAATATACAAGTTATCTTTTTTGGGTAAGACCAAAAGGTCCATCAAGCCCAGTATCCTGTTTCCAATAGTAGCCAATCCAGATGATAAGTTCCTGGCAGGATTCCAAGGGGTAGATAGATTCCAAGCTGCTTATCCCAGGAATAAGCAGTGGATTTCTGCAACTCCACCTTAATAATTGTTAATGGATTTTTCCTCCAGGAACTTGTCAATACCTTTTTTATATACAGCTACACTAATAGCTTTCACCACATCCTCTGGCAACAAATTACAGAGGTTAGTTATGTGTTGTATAAAAAAAAAGGTATTTTCTCTTATTGGTTTTAAATGTACAATTTCATAACTTTGTTGTTTGGCTCCTGGTCTTTGTAATTTTTGAAAGCGTAAACAACCGATTCATGTTCCCCCTGCTCATTATTTTATAGACCTCTACCATATCTCCCCTCAGCCCTCTCTTCTCCAAGCTGAGGACAACTAACCTCTTTAGCCTTTCCTCACAGAGGACTCATTCCATTCCCTTTATCATTTTGGTCATTCTTCTCTGTACCTTTTCTACTCCTCCTATATCTTTCTTGAGATCTGACGACCAGAACTGCACTCAAGATGAGGTTGCACCATGGAGCCACACAGAGGCGTTATGATATTCTCTGTTTCATTCTCCATCCTTGCACTCTGTTTGCTTTCTTGGCTGCTGCTTCACACTGAGCAGAAGATTTCAATGTATTATCAACGATGACGCTTAGATCCTTTTCCTGAGTGGTGACTCCTAATGTGGAACCTTGCAGTGCATGGCTATAATTTTGGATTCTCTTCCCTAAGTGCATCACTTTGCACTTGTCCACATTAAATTTCATTTTTCCATTTGCATGCCCTGGCACTTTGTTTTTGACAGAGACATGATTAAAGCCTGGTGATATTAGTTGTCCCCCTAACTTAGCTTCCTCCACAAAGACAGACCCAAGCAGAAAGGGGGAGGGGTTGGTGGCTGTTATTTTTCATTATACTTTTCCCATTAGGGAGTTTCCTTTAAAATTATCTCTGTCACTGAATTCCTTTTTCTTCAACTTCATAAGGCAACTCATTTTAATGTTTTGCTGATTTATCACAAAGCATAGGTGGAGTAAAAATCATACATAAAACAATAAGAAAAGGCAAGAATCCTTGGATCCTTATTTCTGGAACTCATTGTCACTTTCCTTATGCTTCGAGAAAGCTTACTTAAAATTTAGAAAGGCTTTTGTATTAGTGATTGTTACAATTTTGCCCATGGCTAGGCTGTAAGCAGCCTCTCATCTTCATCTTTCCTGCTTCACCGATGCCGTCTTTGGTGCTCCGTGGCGCTCTGAGACGCTGTTCTTCAACCTTGCGGCTAGAAGGCCACCGCTGGTGTTTGCTCGCGGTCCAGAGATCTGCCCTCACCATCTTCCTGCACGGAGGGCCGTGCTCCCTTGTGGCCAGGAGGCCACCGACTCTGCTTCTTCGCGTCCTGGAGCCGCTGCCATTATCCTACTCTTACGGCATGGAGCCACTCTCGCCTGGGCCCTCCCGTGGCAGGGAGTGCTGCCTCCAGGTTCCTCTTCTTGCAGCTGGTAGGCCGCCCCGGAGCTCCTTTTTGCGGCCTGGAGGCCGCCGATGCCTTCTCCCCCCCTGCATTGGGAGTCTCCACCTAAAGTCCTCTCTCCTGTGGCAGGAGCTACCTCCGACGCCTTGGGCCTGCTTCTCCTGCTCTGCAGAGGGATGTCACTGTCCCTAGTCCTGCCTAATTAGGTGCAGGGCCGCACCTCTTCCCTGGATTTAAAGGGCCAGTCCTTCTGGTTCCCCCTTGTGATGTCATTTTGGGTGTTCCTCTTCAGCCATACAAAAAGGCTCAGTCTTCAGCTCTTCGTTGCCTTCGCAAGGAGTTAGTCATGGAGTTGGACTGCTTCTGGATCCTCTGTTCCAGCTCTTTGGTCCAGGAGTCTCTGATGTTGTCCTCCTCTGCTTCTTCAAGGAACTCTGTTCTTCGTGGGAATTTCCTTCTCTTCATTTGCGGTTCCTGATCCTTCGTCTACATCTTCATTCCATGTTTTGGTCTCTCGCCGGATCCTATGTCCTTGTCTTCAGATATCTTGGTCGTCTGACCCTTTTGATGTTCTCACCTTCAGATCTTCCTGAAGTCCCCACCTTCTGATGTTCTGTCTTTCCTGAAGTCCGTCGTCCAGTTGTTCTGCCTCTCGGAGTCTCCTTGATGTTCTTGGTTGAGTGACCTGGGAGTCTGATGTCCAGATGTATCAGATGTCTTGTTCTCCAGTTCACTTGACACCTCTGCGATGCTCTTGATTGAGTGTCCTGGGGGTTGAAGTCCAGATATCCTGATGTTCCAGACATCTTTGTGTACAGATGTTCTCGTCTTCAAACTCCTTTGATGTCCTCATCTTCAGATCTTTCACTGTCAAGTGTTCAGACCCTTTTGGCTCTTTCTTCAAGGAAGCCTTCAGACTCTTTGGCTCCCTTATCAGGGTAGCCTTCTTCTCGGATGTCCTGGTTCTGGATCTACCTCCTAGTAGGCCGTCCTCTCTTTAACTTCAGTCTTGACCTTCTGATTCAACTTCCACGCTGGGTCTGAAGCCGTTGCTTCTTCAGGTTGGCCTGCACTGATCATGCCGGGTCCCTGAAGCTCAGTCCAGGATGCTTGCTGCTACAAGTCTTGGCCGGATTCCTTCATACTGAGTTTTAACTCTTGTCATCTATCCACTCATCAAGTGTCTTCATCAGTGTCCCTAATGTTCTTTTCTTCAGCCTTGCCTCAAGCTTACCAAGTATCATCTCACCCTGTCTTCAAGTATCATCTGATCATGTCTTCAAGAGCCCTCGTCCGATTGTGTCTTCAGTCTTCAAGTCTTGTTCCAGTTCCATCATCTGCCCTTGACATCTGTCTGAACTGGCGCATTTTCCGTTCCCATATGGCAGGTCTGAAAGGGCTATCGAGTGACCGGAGGTCTATCCCAGACACCAGCATTGTGTTGTTGGGTCTCTACTGATGCATCAGGTTCGGCGGAGGCCCGAGTCCCTGGTCTTCACCCTGTCCACCTGTGTTGGGATATGTCTCACCTGCCTCGGTGCTTCTACGGAGCTCTCTGCTGTCGCGCCATGGTCCAAGGGCACACAACTCTCCCCGGAATCGGGATTGCTCCCTAGCGCTCCCGCAACAGTGATAAAGAGTCAGTCATGCAAAAACCAGTTCAATGTATCCCTTGAAGGGTTAATTTAGCTTCTTATGAGAAAGAAATACATTTATAATGAGTCCCAGTTATAGATATAGCTTTGTGCTTGCTTGAATTCACAGTAAAACTTATTTGTGTTAGGCAGCCCTCCCTTCACAGCACACAGCTCTCTCCCTTCCCCCTAATTTGAATAGAAGTAGCCTGGAAACTTCATGGTCACATGCAGAGAGATACAAAATACAAGATGGAATTTTATGCCAGAGGATGTGGTTATGGCAGTTAGTGTAGCTGGGTTTAAGAAATGTTTGGATAAGTTCTTGAAGTAAATTCCATTAACTGTATTAATCAAGTTGATTTTGGGAATAGGAATTGCTGGTATTAATATCATGGGATCTAATGTTTGGATACTTGCCAGGTACTTGTAACCTAGAATGGCCACTGTTGGAAACAGGATGCTGGGCTTGATGGACCCTTGGTCTGACCCAGCATGGCATGTTCTTATGTTCTTATGTTCTAATCATAGAATAAAAATACCACTTAGAGCCAGCTGGCAGTTAGTTAGTTAAAGGACTGTGTTCACTAAAGAGCAATACCAAGCAGATTTGTTTGATAAGAGAAAGACCTAAGAATTGTAAAACATCTGGCATCTGCCCAAATGTAGTATAAGAACAGAATAAGCATGTACAGACCTTATGAATGTGAGTGTACTCTCAGCTTTTGGGACACACACATCCTTATTAAAGATGTGCAGTTATTTTAAATGAATTTGCAAAATGCAACAAATAACTAGCACATTGTTTAATTTAGTGGGCCATGCAATGAACTGAGAAGCCTTCTGAAATAAAAAAAAATGTCTTATTTGTTTAATTTGTTTAAAACCTTTGGTCAGGCCTAGGCCTAGGACCAAGGAGGAGGCCTTGTTTAGGGCATAAGCCAAGGCCAAAGCCCAAGTGCGATGCCTGTATCTCAGCCTAGCTCAGGCCAAAGCTGGGGCCCTGGCCAAGACCTGAGCCAAGGCACAGAAACCCCCTGAAAAAATTACTTACCTGAATTTTTGGGTATCCAAAATGTAGCCCGACCATGTCCCAATGCCAGATCCTCAGTCTAGGCCCAAGCCCGCTTCCAGGGACCGGTCCAGAGACCAGGTCCCGTTGGCTGTGAATCAGCCTCGTCAAGAGCCTGGACCCAGCCCCAGAACTGAGGACAGGTTCACAGACTGGGTCTTGAGACTTGGAGCAGGCCCAGACTTGACACTGGGTCTCAGCCGCTTGGTCCAGATGTCTGGGTCTGAACCTCGGCTGGAGCCTGGACCCAAGCCCAATGCCTAGGCATGGCCCAGTGGCTGGGTCCTGAGTCCAGACTTGTCTCAGGCAAGAAGCTAAGGCCTAGATTGGAGGCCGAGTTCCAATGCCTGGGCCTCAGCCTAGCCCTAGGCCAGGACCCAGTCTTGATGGCTGTGTACTGACTCCTGAGCCTTGGCCGCAGTTCATATTCAAAGCTGGAGCCTGGCCTAGAGGCCAGGTCCTGTAAATTAGACTTTGGCTTAGGCCAGAGGACAGAACGAGGCCCCACCTCTGGAGCCCAGCCTGGAGGTCAGGTCCCAACTCCTGGGCTTGGGCCAGAGCCCGGGAGGAGGGGCAACCTCCTGCTGCCGGTGGCCTTGGGCTATGATAAAAATGAAAGCAGCTGGCAGCTGAGATGTCGAGGAGGTGTCCTGGGGGTGTAGGAAGACCCCCCCCCAGGGAGATTTGGTCTGGAGCAAGAGGCAGCCTCCTGATTCTGACGGCACCAAGCCACATTTGAAATTGAAAGCGGCACTGACCTGTGATGTGGGAGGGGACGGCTGCTCCAGGGATCCACCCCCTTCAATATGGCAGTGCTGCAATGAAAGAAAAAGTGTAGTCAGCCATGAAGAGGGCAGAAGGAGATTACACTCTTTCACCATCCTTTTTTGCTGGTTGGATTTCCGTTGTTTGTTTGGTCCTTCACCTTCCTTGTACGCTTACGTTTTGTGAAGTCACAATAGGAAAAATCATTTTACTTCATGTAAAACCCTGTTTCCCTTTGACTGGTGGTAGATAACTGAAATGACTTTATAAAAGGTGAAACATAAAGGGGGTAATAAATATTCAGCCACTAACAGGGGTGGATTGTGGGAAAAGTGGCCCGGGGGATTTTTCTCCATACTGGCCCTTGGGTACCCAATTACACCTACAATATAATTTACATATATATGCACAGACCCCTTAAAACATAAAAAAAAAGCTACCTGGCACGCACATGTTATAAAATCCATGGGCCACGCCCACATATATCATCATTTATAAAATATTTCAGTAAGTACTTTCATTCAAGAAGAAACTATTAGTTTGAGAACATTTACTATTTTCAGTAGAAGAGCAGGTGGCAGTACAAGAATACACTGTTCCACAGCCACCAGCAGCTTGAACTGACGGGCTTAATCCCAGAGTCAGTACAAGTGACATTCTGAGGTAAAATTAATAAACACATTGTTGTGATAATTTCATTCACTGTTGTGATAACAACAAGAAAACTTTGCATCTTGGAATTCATATGGCATCATACCTATTGTGATATATTTTGGCATGGTCCTCCCGAATCAACACAGTACTATCTGCCAACACTCAAAGAATAACAACCCTACCTATGAAAAAGAATACCACAAATATTACACCAGAATCTAAAATATCAATACACCTCCTATCAGGAAAACAGAACAGGCCAAGCTACTACAGAGCCCTACAGGGATGCTTCATCTCAGTCTTTGCATGCAGAACACAAACTCTCACCAAATACAGAATAAGGCCACATAAAGTATAAATAGAAACGTGCAGACAAAAACTAAACTGTAAAACGTATCACGCCAGACTCTATACAGTGCAACAATTGAAAAACAAAAATGTCACCATTCCTCATGAAACAATCAATAAAATCAAGATATATAAATCATGAATCATAATTATAAAATCATACTAATAAAATAATTTCAAAACAGCTGATGAATAGAATATCCAATAATTAAAGACTCATGCAAATTTTGAAACCTTTATCAAACACCTATAAAATATTTAAATAGCAGATACATCATATACTACCCAATAATTAAATGGTAGTCAATTAAGAAAAATGAACTTAAAAAGCCACCTTAACTTACCCTCTCCAGTAGTTCTACTCCTTTCCCTTGCAGGCCACACCAGAAGCAGCAGTAGCTGCTGAAGCTGTCCTCATGGTCCTCTTCCTTAGGGACCACAACCAGTCTCTTCTCTCTCTCTCACACACACACACCAGTCACACCCTCAGGACCAGTTTCTGTCTCTCACACACCAATCATCTCCCCAACCAGTCTCTCTCTCTCACACACACACACAAGCACACACATACCAGTCATCTCCCTGATCAGTATTTCTCACATATACACACGTCACCTTTCTGGCCAGTCTCTCTCAATCACACAATGCTCTCGCTTTCTCTTACTTATACACAGGCTTTCAATCTCACACATGCTCTCTCTATTTCACTTACACACAAGCTCTCAATCACACACATGTTCTATCTCACTTACAAACAGGCTCAATCACACACATGCCCTCTCTCACAACCACAAGCCAGCCAAAAACATGCTCCATCTCTCTCTCGCACACACACATTGACACACACAAGCACCTTCCCTGTCTCACACAGAAGCACCATTCCTTTCTCACATACACACACACACACACACTCACACACACAGAGCACCCTTCTGATCTCAAATACATTTACACACAAAGGCCACTAGCTGAACAGCTCGTCTCCGGCTGCGGCTGGCTGCACGGCCTCCTTCTTCGATTCTTCGGTCCCCGCCGGCCTGGTCTCCGCTGTGGCTGACTGTGCGGCACCCATCTTCTTTCTTCGGCTCCACCGGCCTCCATCTTCTTTTCTTCGGCCCCCGCTGGCCTGGTCTCCGGCTGCGGCTGGCTGTGCAGCACCCATCTTCTTTTCTTCGGCTCCACCGGCCTCCATCTTCATTTCTTCAGCCACCACCGGCCTCCATCTTCTTTTCTTCAGCCCCCACCAGCCTCCATCTTCATTTCTCCAGCGATAGCTGGCTGTGCCGATCTTCTTTTCTTCGGCCCCCACAGGCTGCAAGAGACCATTAACAGCCACGCGGAGTTGAGACCATGTGACCAGTTAGACAGGCCCACCGGGGGAAGCCCGATCCCCCGATAGGCCAATCCACCCCTGGCCACTAATCAGCTAGTTAAGTTAACCGGATACTCATATCCAGATAACATGGATATTCAGTGGTGCTGAATATCCCCAGATAAGTTACAGTTAGGCGGATATGCACCCTCCAGCTTACTTTAGAGTTGCCTTATGGCAGTTAAGTTAACCGGCAAACTCAGTTCCTTCTCGGAATGCCTACCTCCCACCCTAGGCACACCCACCCCCGACTTAACCATGCAAATTCTAGCTGGATAATTCGTTATCCAGCTAGAATTTAACTGGGTAAGCATTTTAAAAATGTGGCTAAACCATTTAGATAGATGGAAAACTTTCCCATTATCCATCAAAATGGCTTTTGAATATATAGCCCAAAGTTCTAGTCATTTTTAAATTTAGATTTGTTACCCATAAATTTGAATATGAAATTCACCCAAAGCAGTTTACAGTACATTAGAAATAGAAGTATATGAGCAAAGGTCACTTTGTGGTGAATTGAACTCTTCATGAATCGACTCACCTTGACTCTGTGCCATTCAGCCACATCCATCTCTTCTTGATGTAGCTCAGACCAACCCAATAAGTGCCTTTGACTGAGGACGTGATGGAGCCCTAGAAATAAAAAGAACAGACCAATAGATCTTCATTCCCTGAGGCTGATGTAACAGAGTGAGAAAGATAGTAACATAGGAACATAGTAATGACAGCAGAAAAGGACCAAATTGTTCATCCAGTCAGACCAGTCAACTTCTTATAGTAATATTTACTTCATTATATACATCATCGCCAGGTTTCTTTTAGGGTAGTCCATGCAGTGACCCCCAATCCTAATGATAAAGGCATTAATATTTACAATCAAAATCCAAGCAACTGTCAAACCCATAAAAAAAAGTTCTGCTTGTGCAGTGCCCCCTAGCTGCAGTTGGTAGAAATGGTGGCTTTCCCCCTCTATGATGGCTCAAGGTTCTGAATGGCATTATTGTAGGTTGTTGTTACTGGAGTCAAGTTGCAACTAAAGGGGTTCTACGTGTTGCCCTCTTCCTGACTGTAGGGCCGATTCAGTATGGTGCGCTCGACTGAGCGTACTGTTAGCCCCCATTTGGTCACGCGTTTTCCACACGCTATTTTTACCCCTTATACAGTAAGGGGTAATAGCACGTGGAAAACACACGGCCAACCCCCCCAAAACTAATAGCGCCCGCAACATGCAAATGCATGTTGATGGGCCTATTAGTTATTCCCGCGTGATGCAGAAAGTAACATGTTCAGCAAAGCCGCACATTTTACTTTCAGAAATTAACGCCTGCCAAAAGGCAGGCGTTAATTTCGGCCAGCACTGGGAAAGTGTACAGAAAAGCAGAAAAAACTGCTTTTCTGTACACCCTCCGACTTAATATCATAGCCATATTAAGTCGGAGGCCCCAAAAATAAACAAAATTAAAAATCTGCCCGCGGCCCACGGGTTGGAAGACGGATGCTCAATTTTGCCGGCGTACATTTTCCGAACCCATGGCTGTCAGTGGGTTTGAGAACAGATGCCAGTAAAATTGTGCATCGGCTGTCAAACCTGCTGACAGCCGCCACTTTTGTCAATAAGGAGGCGCTAGGGACACACCTTATTACTGCGGGCCCTCATTTAAATACTCGATCGCGAGCCCAAAAGAGTGGCCTGGGTGCGCGTTTGGGAGAGCAGGCCCTTGCCTCAGAGCGCTGGCTCTCCCGCAGATTTTACTGTATCGGTCCATGTGTAATTTAAAATAAATGGGAAATCTCACCCAGCCAGTAGTGTTCCCAGAGGCTGGGAGGGAAATCATAGAGTAAGAAAAGATTTTATGTAGGAAAATATAAAATATATAAAAAAAATCTTTATTTTTGTAACAATTATTAAAAAAAATCCAACCAGCTGGCAATGACATTTAAACCAGGTTGAAAAGTTATTGTTTACCAACAATAAGTACAATTCACTTTAAATCTTTTCCATTTGAGAGTATAGAACAGTTATTTGAACAACCTTTACAAACTTAGGCCTAGATTTAACAAAAAGCTATAAATATAGTGAAAATAGCACCCGCGATATTAGAAAGGGTGTGATTCGGCTAATGTGCAGACTACTGCATCTCATAAGTAAATAAACACACAGTGCATTGTGTCAACATGTCACATATTGCATCACCACATGCCTCATAATTTTATGTGGCTATAGTAGATTATTGCGTGGTGTGTTATTTTTTCAGTTTGTATATTTGGCTTCCTGCAACTGCCTCTTTGAGGGCAATAACCAAGAGCCATAACTGTATAAACCGCTTGTCAAGGCAGCAATGCTGTTACATCCCCTCCAGTCACACCCCATGTCTGTACCGTTTTCCCCAAACACATAGCCAGAGATGGAATATGGAAAGAAATGTCTCTCCTATCTATGAGCCAGCCATCACCATAAAGGTTATCCTCAAAATTTTCACACAGGCCTGATTGCCTAAATAGTAGGGGTGTGCATCCGTTTTCCATGTATTTGTGATCTGCAACGTATTTTGTCCTATCTTTTAAATACGTGGGGAGGCGAAACGCATCGCGACTCCCCACGTATTTAACGGATTTCTGTTTTATTCGGCCACCTAAATAAAAATTTAAACAAACCCTCCTGAACCCCCCCAAGACCTACCAAAATTCCCTGGTGGTCCAGCGGGGGGTCCGGGAACTATCCTCTGCACTCACACCCTCGGTGCTGGTTTCATCATGGCGCTGATAGCCTTTGTCACAGGGGCTACCGGTGCCATTGGTCAGCCCCTGTCACATGGCCATCAGCGCCATCTTGTGCTCCTACCATGTAACAGGGGCTGACCAATGGCACCGGTAGCCCCTGTGACATAGTATGGGCAAAGGCTATCGGCACCATTTTGAGTCCTGGCATCAGCCGGCCGGCGTGCAGGAGGTCGCTCCGGGACCCCCGTTGGACCCACAGGGACTTTTGGCCAGCTTGGGGGGGCCTCCTGACCCCCACAAGACTTGCCAAAAGTCCAGCGGGGGTCCGGGAGTGACCTCCTGCATGCCGGCCATCCGATGCCAATACTCAAAATGGCGCCGATCGCCTTTGCCCTCACTATGTCACAGGTACTGACGGTCGGCCCCTGTGACATAGTGAGGGCAAAGGCGATCGGCACCATTTTGAACACTGGCAGCAGATCGCCTTTGCCCTCACTATGTCACAGGGGCCGACCGTCGGTACCTGTGACATAGTGAGGGCAAAGGCGATCGGCGCCATTTTGAGTCCTGGAATCGGACGGCTGGCATGCAGGAGGTCGCTCCCGGGCCCCAGTGGACTTTTGGCAAGTCTTGTGGGGGTCAGGAGGCCCTCCCAAGCTGGCCAAAAGTCCCTGGGGGTCCAACGGGAGTCCTGGAGCGACCTCCTGCATGCCGGCCATCCAATGCCAGGACTCAAAATGGCGCCGATAGCCTTTGCCCATACTATGTCACAGGGGCTACCGGTGCCATTGGTCAGCCCCTGTCACATGGTAGGAGCACAAGATGGCACCAGTGACCATGTGACAGGGGCTGACCAATGGCACCGGTAGCCCCTGTGACACAGGCTATCGGCGCCATGATGAAACCAGCAAATGAGGGTGTGAGTGCAGGGGATAGTTCCCGTACTCTCCGCTGGACCACCAGGGAGTTTTAGTAAGTCTTGGGGGGTTCAGGAGGGTGGGGAGTTGTAGTTAATTTTAATTTTAGCTGGGACACGAATATAACTCGCCGTATTAATGCATCGGCTGAATGCAACGCATTTGCTCCCCAACGAATCAGAATCACGAATGCAACATATGACGTCCCTCTGCACATCCCTACTAAATAGAAAGGAATCATCTGCGGCTCCCAGGAACCTAGCCATCACTTTTGAGCACCTGCACATTGATGGAGTGGAAGAGCTTTCTGTTGCGGTCCATCTCCTCCATGTCACAGGATGGAATGATGGCCCCGTGAGTGCAGTCGATAGCATCCAGAACCTTGGGAAAGTGTGCAAAGACATAAAAGCTTCTCTTCAAGTCCTGCCTGTTCTGAGGAAATGCTATGTAGTGATTAATACACTCAGAGACTGCTGTGTAATGGTGTGGTCGAAACAGCATGAAAGAGAGGTTTGGGACACTTCCCCATGACCACTTATGTCATTTGGAAGGAGCCGGTTGCCATGAAATGCAGGGTGGCCAATAGTTTGGTAAGGCCAGGCACAGCATGGGACCTTGTGGTGACCGGATCCATATCCTCTCGGGTTTCTTCATATAATTCCAGGATAGCCCAAGAGCTGATGTGATACCTGCAAAGCATATAATCCTCTGGTATGCTCAGCAAGGATGTTCATGGAGGAAAGATGCACTCTTTGATCTCCTCCACTGCGGCTGCTGTGTGCCAGGCGCTGCCCTGGGCCCTGACCCTGTGGGGCCAGTGACTCAGTCTCTGGTGCAGGGACTTCCCTAGGAGAGCTTGGAACTGCCCTTGACTGTTCTTGATGTTGCTGTTCTGCTCCTGCTTGTTGTTGTCTGCGGGGAACGTCTCAAAGCATCAAGTATCCCCCAGCAATTAAACTTGCCACAAACATTATGGCTTTAGGAAGCTAGACCAGCTAAGAACAGGTGTTTTTATTGGGCTAGGGAGGCCTGGTAGGTGTGTTGGTTATAATTCCTCTTTTTATCGCGTGCAATAATCTCCGCATGATAAATATTTTTTTCAATGTAACGCACAAAAAAAGGTGTAGTTTTTTCCAGTGTTAAATCTCATGTTAGTGTGCTTTAGAGTATCGCTTTCAATGCTAGCAGAACCGTATTTCCATTTACTCTGCCGAAACTCCACCCGCTCCATTACTCAATTTTAAATTTGCATATGCATTTTGCGTTGCAATATCTATCATGCGGTTAAAGGCATTATAACTCACATTGCAATGTTATCATGCATGATAAGGCCCTAATGCATTTTGATCAATTATCCAATTAGTTACTATGAAATTAGCATTTTCTTTTAGGTCTCTCATAAAGAAGCAAGATGCATTAAAGACAGTTTTTCAGATAAATAAAAATATTGTCCACTCTTATTCTTTGTACTGAATTTTACTTATCACCAATGTATTCCCTGGAATTTATGCTTGTGGTGTACTCTGTCTTACAGTGTCTTTGAATGTCTTTACTTAGGTAAGTACAGTTTCCTTGTTTTATCTCTTTTTATGTATTTCTCTTTTATAGTGACCTAGGCTGTTGTGTGCGTGCACACTTAGCTGTTTGATGTGCAATGTGTTGTCTCTGATGCTCAACGAAGTGCTGGTGGTGATCTCTAAATGCACAGATTGAGAGCGGTGCACTCCTGACTTGGTTCCTCTAATTCTCTTCTCTTTGGTTCTTTCCAACAACTAAAGGAATAACCTAATGGCCTGATTTTAATAAATCGAAAAGAGAAACTATCTGCCTCTCACCGTATATCTTCTGAAACCTACAATATGGCCCTGGTATGTGTGCAGCAGGGACCTACTATGTGCTGAAATTCTAGCTAATGAAATTAAATAATAAGCAATTGTCCTTAAATACTGTTGTCTTTTCTCTTGTGGGAAGAGAAGATATTTTTATTTTATTTTCTTCAATCACACTTTCAAAATTTCCCACTCCTTTCTTGTACAGAAAGGAGTTTGTCTGAATTTGGAATCTCCTACAGAATTATAGCAAGTTATAAATTCAAGGGTCTGGGTGTGTAAGGGGGTGCACAATTGTGCACCTTGCGCGTGTCGAGCTGTGCTGCCTTCCACCATTCTCTACTCCCTCCACCCCACCTTCCCTTCCCCTACCTCCTCCACCCTTTACCCCCTAACTTTTTTTTTGTCTCCAAACTTACTTCAGCCCCTGGCCACTGTACCTGGAGCTTCTGATGATGCCCTCACCCCGCCCTGGACCACCATGCCCTGTCCATGCCCCACCCATTCCCCACCCTTTTAGTAAAGCCTTGGGACTTACGTGTGTCCCGGGCTTTACATGCATCGATGGTAGGGATGTGCATTTGTTTGCAACACATTGGCAATCTGCAATGTATACATCCCTATCCGTTGTATTTGTTGGTTCGCGAAATGGATCTTGAACCCCCACGAATACAAACATATCATTAGTTTCATTCTTTTGGCTTGCAGTGATTTCTTAGCAGCCATTTGAAATAGGAGATAGCAAAAACCAGCCCTTTCCTGTGAGTTATAAGTGACCTCACAGCCCTGTCATAGAGTGGTTTAGACAGGTTGGCAAGGAGACCAGAATGCAACCTATCAGAGCTAAGCATTTTTTGTAATGCAGTCAATTGCCGTTCTCACTCAGTGCTCTGTGACACTGTTCCTGATGACGCAGCACTATTTATATGTGAAGCACGTGGCATAACCATGCACTTTCTTGGCAGGGATGGTATGGGGAGGTGGTCTGGGAGGTGGCTGAACTCAGAGCTAGTCTGAGTGTCTCAAATCTGTATTCAATTGCTAGCTACTTCGATAGAAAAATATATTTGTTCAATTTGGCTGCAATGCCAGCTAGCCCTGTTTTGTTTTTTTTAACATACTTTTTTAAATTGATCTGAGAGTTTTGATGGTCTCTCTGTCTGTGACACTGAGAGAAGCTGCTAGCATTAACAGTGGCATTTTGCTGCTCATTTTACCCCCTGGGGTAGGTTGCAAGCTGCATTTGGGTGTTGTGGGTAGGAGATATATTCAATTTCTAACTAGTTTGATAGAATTGCCATTGACACAGATATTTCATTGATTTTGCTGCTGTGCCAAGCCAGGCTTTTTTATTAACTGGCATAACTGCAATTATTTTTATTGAACTCACTGTCTCTTTGTGCTCTTTTAATCCAAGAAGGCAGTGCACTGGGTATCAGTAACAGTGGGCACTGGGTAGTTTTTGCATACTCACGTATATTGGGACAGTGATAGTCTCGGAAGCCAAATCCCTAGTGGGCTTCTTTTGTAGTTACAACTTTGTTGTGTGCACATACATTACATTAGTGCACACATCAAGGCACTGTGTCTGTGGGCAGCCAGGTTTGCAGACTCATGCATATTGGGACAGCGGTTCTCTCTGAAGGCAAATTCCCAGTGGGCCTCTTTTGTAGTTACAAATTTGTTGTGTGCACATACATTACATTAGTGCACACATCAAGACACTGTGCCTGTGGGCAGCCAGTTTTGCAGACTCACGCATATTGGGACAGCAGTGGTCTCTGAAGGCAAATCCCCAGTGGGCCTCTTTTGCAGTTACAACTTTGTTGTGTGCACATACATTACATTAGTGCACACATCAAGGCACTGTGCCTGAGGGCAGCCAGGTTTGCAGACTCATGCATATTGGGACAGTGGTTCTCTCTGAAGGCAAATTCCCAGTGGGCCTCTTTAGTAGTTACAACTTTGATGTGTGCACATACATTACATTAGTGCACACATCAAGGCACTGTGCCTGTGGGCAGACAGTTTTGCAGACTCACGCATATTGGGACAGCGGTGGTTTCTGAAGGCAAATCCCCAGTGGGCTTCTTTTGGAAATAATTATTTTAATTGAAATCCCTAGTAGGCAGTGACATTAAATCCATAATGTCAGGGAAAGCTAGACATGGTCGAGTGATTGGGACTAGGAGAGGAGACACCTCAAAAGGGAGTGCCACTCCCCCATTAAAGTTAAAAAGGGACCTGTTCCAATCTAAAATCTCTGGAGAGGCAGGCAGTTCCATCCGGAAAAAAATGAATTGTAAAGATGATGCATCACCACCACCTGTTTCTTACCCTGTAGATTTGAGGTTAGGGAAGGGGAGGCTGAGTCATGCAAGACAAAATGGCGACACCCAAAAGCAGCAGTGCAACATCAGACTCGACTTAGCATTGACAATGTAGCGCAGGCACTGTTTGCTTCTGATTCCGATGAAGAATCATCTTGTGTGGGATTCTTATCATCAGAAATGGAAGAAGTAATAGCTGACAAAGGTTTAGGAGGATTCGTTAGTCCTGTATTAGCCTCCACTTCAGTGCTGCAGGGGAGAGATGAAACTGATGATGATGAGGAGGAAGAGCAGTCAGTGCAGGCACAGAGTGTGACTGATGCCCCTGTCATTGCTTCTCAGGGTGCACCCACTACTTCAGCTCCAGTGCCAGTATCCACCCCAAAAGCTATAGAGAAGGGATCATGAAAGACATCTGCGATCTGAAGCCAATTTATAGTGGCGGAGGGCCCGTGTTTTACTCGGTGTAATTATTGTGGAAGGGCTATTAGCAGAGGCAAGCAAATGGGACATTTATCTAATTTTGGCATGATGCATCATATGAAGAGTCAACACCCAACAACAATACTGACATTTAGGGATGGTGGCAGTACCAGTCAGGGGACCACTTTTTCCAGCAGCATAAAGCTGTTGAAAAGGAGCAGAGTCACCCCACGCCCTTGGCCCCTTCTAGCAGTCAGGTGGAACACCAGCAGACCCCTGCCATGTGGCAGAAGCGACAACGTACCATGGAAGAAATGGGGTGGTGTGCGGTAACGCTATCCTGGGTTAGGAGGCAGGCAGCCTCAAAAGTTGTAACCAGGAGCATTGGGGAAATGATTGCCCCTGATGACCAGCCCTTGCAGATAGTGGAAAATGTGGGTTTCAAGCATTTTCTGAAGATTGTAGTTCCAAATTACAAAGTCCCCTCCAGAACCACATTTAGCAGAAAGGCTACTAGCTAAGGCACAGGGGAGTGTGCATTTCACCTGAAATATTTGAAGTACCATGAATGCTGCACACTCTTACCTCTCCCTGACAGCACACTGGTGGGACCTGCCTAAGGCAGGGGCAGGCAGCAGCTCTATTAGTGAACAAGCATTAGGGTGGAGGTGGGCTTTACTGCACACCCACCTGACGGACGAGGCCCATACTTCAGCCAATATTCTAACATGCATAAGACAGATACTGAAGGGCTGGCAACTACATCAGCAAGGCAGGAATCCTCAGGCAGGGTTCTTTGTCACAGACAATGATGAAAACATGGTAAAAGCAATAACCGATGGGCGCTTTCAGAACATCTGATGTTTTGCACACACTCTGCACCTGGTAGTGAAGTCAGCTCTGGGGTTGGAATCCAGTCACCAAAAGAATGAATACCTGCATACGTTAATACACAAGTGCAGGAACATAGCAGTGCCCTTCCACAGAAGTGTGAAGGCGGGGTAGGTTCTCCGACAGAGCAGACTGATTTGGAGATGCCTCATAAGGGTCTCATTCAAGACATTGCCACCCGGTGGAATTCAACCTACATGATACTGCAGAGCTTAGTGGAGCTGCAGACACCCCTTCATGAACTTTCTGGTTCAGTTGACAAAGGTGTGCAGAATCCCCTAGGGCATCATGAATGGTTAGTCATGAGTCAGTTGGTAAAAATCCTGCAGCCCGTCAAGGATGTCACGGATGAGCTGAGTTCCAGAAGTGCCACCTTGGCCAACATCATCCCTATAGTTAATTTCCTGGATGAAAATTTGGAGGGCTTTAAACAGGAAGAGGGAATGACAGCTGAAGTGTAGCATTATCTGAACCTTTAGCAGCAGCAGGTGCAAGACAGATTAAGGCCTTTAACAGAAGACCACACATACATGCTCGGCACAGTCTGTGATCCCAGTGTGAAAGGGAAACTCGCCCTATAGTCCAATTGTCTCTCATTTGTAAAGGACCTGCTGTTAATAAAAGTCCGTGAACAGGAGCGCCATAGGCAGAGACAGATTAGGCATGAAGCAGAGGAGGAAACAGCGAGCACTTCAGAGAGTTGTGCTAGCCCAAGCAGGAGCAGCACTCTGTCAACGACAGCTAGTACCTCCTCCTCCTCCATTTCAGTATGCCAAAGGCATCTTTTGTGCTATGGACTATAGAGAAAGCAGCTGGCATGACTGACTCTCAGCCCACCCAAGCACAGGAGACACCTGCACAAGTGTATCTCTTAGAGCCCACAGAGGACATGCAGACAGATCCGCTGGCATATTGGGCACACAAATCCACTGTCTGGCCACACCTAGCCAAAGTGGCTCAGCGATATCTGCCATGTCCACCAACCAGTGTGCCCAGTGAACGTGTATTTTCAATGACAGGGGATATCATGAGCCCTCACCGCTCAAGGCTGGCACTAGAGTTGATGGAAATGCTAGTGTTTTTGAAAATAAACCTGCCTTTGCTTGGGTTTCCAAATTTTCCCTGTGAATAGCAAGATGAATAAAAGCAATTGAAAGCCTTGCAGCAGCTCCAACTGCCTCCCTTGCTCCAGATAATATCAGCACTGCAGCACATGTACCTGATCTGAAATGCTGTGCCAGTTTGTCCACTGTCCAGGCCATACGTCCCTACAAAGGTTTGACCTCCAATGCTGTGCCTTTCCGTTCAGGCCTTATGTCACTAAAAAGGCTTAACCTTTAACGCTTGCCTGTCTATCCACATTTGGAATGTAAGAACATAAAAAGCCAACTTCAGATGTATGGAGCTTGCATATTTCATATGCCTAATAGTTTTCTTGAAATTTCTCTAAGATTGAGGTATCGGTATGGCATCTTAAACATTGGTGCTTTTTGAATTGAGAACTGAAGAATTGTTGGAGGAGGAGTCAGTCATTAGGATTTGGCAGTGATGTGAAAATTATGGTGGAGAATGTAATGTAAAAGGATGGTGGAGAAATTTTCAACGACCTGGTGCTGATGCCTGGTAATTTTGTTGAAAGAAATCTTTGAGAGATAATTAATGTTTAGAGTGGATAATCTCTGGGAACAGTAGCTGTTGGTATGGTGTGCAGTGATCCGTGTTGAAGCAGATGGTATTTCCCCTAATGAAACCATGTGGTGAAAGAGGAGTCTCTTGTCGGGAAGAAGAGTCACATGAGAAGAAAATCTGATTAAATGATTTACAGTAGTGATATTTGGGAATAATATCTTGAAAGGATTACACCGCCATAATAATAGAAAAGAAAAAGGAGGGGCTTCAGAGATTATGTTTTTATCTTTCATGTTTATGTATGTAAAACATTGCAATGTAGTATGAATGGTGAATGAATGGAATGTGTATTGTTTTTAATAAATCATTTTTTGATATTGGTAAAATAAAGTTGCAACATTATAGATACACAGGTTTTTGACTGACTTGATATACTGATTCTTATACCTGTGTTGGAACCTCTTTTTGTGTCTTCATAATATGGGCCATGTTCCCAAAATCTTTCTTTGGTGCCAACAGTAATGTTTCTAGTACTATACGAAACTCAAGAAGTGGTAGTTGCACTCTAGTTCATCCTCTGTGTTCCCATAGGGGTGGATTTTAAGAGCCCTGCTCGCCTAAATCCGCCCAAATCCGGGCGGATTTAGGCGAGCAGGGCCCTGCGCGCCGGTGAGCCTATTTTACATAGGCCTACCGGCGCGCGCAGAGCCCCGGGACTCGCGTAAGTCCCGGGGTTTTCTGAGGGGGGCGTGTCGGGGGCGGGCCCGAACCGCGCGGCATTTTCGGGGCGTGTCGGGAGCGTTCCGGGGGCGGGCCCAGGGGTGTGGCTACGGCCCGGGGCGGTCCGGGGGCGTGGCCGCACCCTCCGGACCCGCCCCCAGGTCGCGTCCCGGTGCACTAGCGGCCCGCTGGCGTGCGGAGATTTACATCTCCCTCCGGGAGGCGTAAATCCCCCGACAAAGGTAAGGGGGGGGTTTAGACAGGGCCGGGCGGGTGGGTTAGGTAGGGGAAGGGAGGGGAAGGTGAGGGGAGGGCAAAAGAAAGTTCCCTCCGAGGCCGCTCCGATTTCGGAGCGGCCTCGGAGGGAACGGGGGTAGGCTGCGCGGCTCGGCGCGCGCCGGCTATACGGAATTGATAGCCTTGCGCGCGCCGATCCAGGATTTTAGCGGATATGCGCAGCTACGCGCGTATCTACTAAAATCCCGCGTACTTTTGCTTGCGCCTGATGCGCCAGCAAAAGTACGCCAAATCGCGCGGTTTGAAAATCTACCCCATAGTTTACAGAGGCACTGTGTAAACCACAAAGTCAACATAGGTTGATATTGTAAATTTGGACATGAGTAGAGGTTTTCTTATTTCTAAGAGCTATTCAAGTTCCATTGTCATCAGCTGAAGTGCATAAGTACAGTTAATAGCTTCTGGGTATTTACAAATAATCTCCAGCTCATTTCTTGCTTTACAAATGGCAGTCTATATTGTTCTAAAAGCATCCTCTGTTGAATTACAAGGGCTTGACCTCTATCCTCTAATGCTGTGCATGTCCATCCAGGCCTTGTATTCCTAAAATGGCTTGACCTCTAACATTATGCCTGTCCGTCCAGGCCTTATATCCCTACAAGGGCTTGGCCTCTAATTCTGTGCCTGTCCATCCAGGCCTTATGTCCCTACAAGTGTTTGACATCTAATTCTGCGCCTGTCTGTCCAGGCATTATGTTCCTAAAAGGGCTTGACCTCTATCCTCAATTGCTGTGCCCATCCTTCCAGGCTTTACGTCCCTACAAGGACTTGACCTCTGTCCTCGAATGCTGTGCCTGTCCGTCCAGGCCTTATGTCCCTAAAAGGGTTTGACCTCGATTGCTGTGCCTGTACGTCCAGGTCTTATGTCCCTAAAAGGGCTTGACCTCTATCCTCAATTGCTGTGCCTGTCCGTCCAAGCTTTATGCCGCTACGAGGGCCTGACCTCTATCCTCGAATGCTGTGCCTATCTGTCCAGGCTTTATGTCCCTAAAAGGGCTTGACCTCTATCTTTTATTGCTGTGCCTGTCTGTCCATGCTTTACGTCCCTACGAGGGCTTGACTTCTATCCTCGAATGCTGTGCCTGTCTGTCGAGGCTTTATGTCCCTAAATGGGCTTGACCTCTATCCTCGATTGCTGTGCCTGTCCATCCAGGCTTTATGCCCCTATGAGGGCTTCACTTCTATCCTCAATTGCTGTGCCTGTCCGTCCAGGCTTTATGCCCCTACAAGGGCCTCACCTCTATCCTCGAACGCTGTGCCTATCCATCCAGGCTTTATGTCCCTAAAAGGGCTTGACCTCTATCCTCAATTGCTGTGCCTGTCCATCCAGATTTTATGCCCCTACAAGGGCTTGACCTCTATCCTCGAATGCTGTGCCTGTCCATCCAGGCTTTATGTCCCTAAAAGGGCTTGAACTCTATCCTCAATTGCTGTGCCTGTCCATCCAGACTTTATGCCCCTACAAGGGCTTGACCTCTATCCTCGAATGCTGTGCCTGTCCATCCAGGCTTTACATCTCTACAATGGTTTGACCTCTAATGCTGTGCCTGTACATCCAGGCTTTATGTCCCTAAAAGGGCTTGACCTCTATCCTCAATTGCTGTACCTGTCCATCTATATTTGGAATGTACGAACATAAAAAGCTGACTTAAGATGTTTGGAGCTTGTGTATTTCATATGCTCAATAGTTTTCATGACCTTCATAATATGGGGGCCATGTTCCCTAAATCTTTCTTAGGTGCCATCATTAATGTTTCTTCTAGTATTATAGAAAAGGTGGTAGTTGCACTCTAGTTCATCCTCTGTCCCATAGTTTACAGAGGCACTGTAGGGTACAAAGTCAACAATGGTCTATATTGTAGATTTGGGCGGGAGATGACATCAGCACTTCTTTTGGTCCTAATGGCTGAACCCTCGTTGCAAAGGGGAACTTCAGTCTCCAGCAATTCAAAATACTAATCCTTTACAGCATGGATCCTTAAATAAAACAAACAATTTTCTTTTAGTTTCAGGGCAGAGAAGAGAACTTCCTCCATCTTGCTCATGAAGTCATGATCTGTTTGCACATGCTTAAATCCTAACAATTTGTACCATTATACACTCTAGGGGCCAACCCATTCTGAGGAGCACTTTCCTGCTCAAAGGAAAGGGAACTCTCCCTGGTGTTGAAGCCTATCTCTTAGTACCTGTTGACCCATGTTGAACTGCTGTTCACATGGCACCCTGCTCCATGTCGCCACACTTTGAAGGCTCGTGCTCCACGCTAAGGGCAACCCATTCTAAGGAGCCCTTTCCTGATCAAAGGAAAGGTAACTCTCCCCGGTGTTGAAGCCTATCTCTTAGCACCTGTTGACCCATGTTGAACCGCTGTTCACAGTTAGACCTCCTCCACGTCGCAACACTTTGAAGGCTCATGCTCCACTCTAAAAGACAACCCATTCCAAGAGAGCCCTTTCCTGCTCAAAGGAAAGGAAACTCTCCTGGGTGTAGCAGCCTATCTCTTAGAACCAGTCTACCCATGTTGAACTGCTGTTCACATGGCACCCTGCTCCATGTCACCACACTTTGAAGGCTCGTGCTCCACTCTAGGGGCCAACCCATCCCGGGGAGCCCTTCCCTGCTCAAAGGAAAGGGAACTCTCCCTGGGTGTAGCCAGCCTGCATCTACCCTCTGACCAATGTTGAACCTCTGTTCACATGCACTCTCCTCTGCCTTGGCCTTAAAAATTATCGTTTGTATATCTGCTATGTCTGCCAGATTTGAAAAGACCAGCAAAAGCTCACTAGATGCCAATGGAAACACCCCACTCTAGGGGCAAACCCGTTCTAGGGAGCCCCTTCCTGCTCAAAGGAAAGGGAACTCTCCCCGGGGCCAGCCTGTCTTGGCCCTGTCAAAACCACATGGACAAGACTACCTCCACTCTGGCAACCTGTCTTGCCTCTATTAGCTTTCTTCCACTCTGGGTTGCTGCCATACACCAGATGACTCATACAACTCCTTGTGGTGTTCTTGCCACTCTCATGGTTCCTCAGTGTGTTGGTTTTAGTCTTTCTGCTTGCTATGTCCCCCCTACATTGTGCTGTAGGATGTTGATGCCACTTGTCTTGCCGCTTTGCCTGTTGTGCTGCCTTCGAGGGTTCATGCATCTGTTATCGGTTGCCTCTATGAAGCTCTTCTGTGTTTTTGACACTGTTGCTGCAGCTTTGCGACTCTGTTAAAGCACTCTTCTTGCCACTCCTGGTACCCCTTTGCACCTTTAAAGTGCCTTAAGCTATTCATGCCACTTTGATGCCACTTTGCCACAGTCTAAGTACCTTGGAGCTCTTTTCTCGTTCTGATGATTGCTCCCCAGAAGTTTCATCAGAATTGATAAGAAAACTCCAATTCTGCAGCCAACCGGAACTGATGTGCTATTCCGCTGTTCACAAAACGTCATCGCGCATTAGTTCCCTCGGTTATTATGAAATGAAACTAATTTGAATGCATCTGTGCTAATTCTCAACACCTAAATCCCCTATACAAAATTAAACGATATCTCCACAAGCTCCAACCTAAATGTTATTCATTGTTTATCTCTGCCTATTTCACACCGATAGCTCATCAATAATCAGAAACTTTAGTAGCCCTACATGAAAATATTTAGAGCCTAATTTCTAACTCACCAATGTTTAAAACATTGTTATTCACAGAAAGGCTTGCCATTCAATCAGCCCATTAAGGCCGTATGAAGCTACCGTGTGCCAATTAAAAATAAAATGCTGTTCTATTTTTCTTAGTACTACAGATAAATCAACTTCATTCTTAAGACTAAGCTGTTTAATAACAAAAAAATGAATATCATTCAAAGAATGTATCTTTTCCACCCACCAAAGGGGCATGTGCTCTTAAAGATTTAATTTGACTTCTATGTTCGATAATACGAAATCTGATTTGCCTTGCAGTTTGGCCCACATAAATCAAGTTACATGGGCATATAATAGCATATATTACTCCACTAGTGTTACAAGTGAATACCTTAGGTATCTTATAAGGACGATCTAAATTAGGATGTTGAAAAGTCTTGCATTCCAATACAAGGGGACAAACGGAACAAGATCCACAAGGGATCTGTCCGTGCTCTTGATTCCCATCTACACTTTCTCTCTGATATTTTAACTTATCCCATAGGGATAAGCCAATGCTTTAATATAACATTTTTCACTTCAGATAATTTAGAAGAATATGAATTAAAAAAGGCCACATTGTGATATGATTAGGTGAGATATGGGTCATTTATTTAAAGAATTTTTTGAAAATTGTTAGCAGTTTGTAATAGAAATGTTGTATATAAAAAAGGAAAATTGTGCAATATTGTAAGTGTTTTAATGAGTATGTATGGGTGTGTGTGTGCTAGTAAGTTTTTAATTGTTTAGATAGGTGTTTATAGTAACAGTTTTGAATAAATTTAAAGTATATTATAAATACATGGTTTCTCTGTGTGTGTTGCTGACAGACAAATGTAGGCCATCATGTTAGGATTTGAGGGGTATGTGGGCCCTTGGCCGAGGTGAGAAGTGGTACTGCCCACGGGGAGGAGCCCCAGTGAGCCTCACCATTGGGAGGCGAGGTCTCGGCTGCAGGATGTGTAGTATAGCAGGTACTGGAGATGGAGTAGAGAGAGCTGGAAGGTCCATAAGGAACTAGAAAGGGTGACCCCAAGGGGTGGAGCCACGGAGCATCAGCGCGGGGAGCCAACTTCAGATATAGCTTGGGAAGTCCTTGAGTCTCTCTTGAGAAGAAGAGTGGCACTGCCTGTGGAGCGGGGTGTGCCGGGAAAGTCACACAGTCACAGTGGTGCCACAAGGTCCGCAGAGCTGGGTATACCCATGAGAGTTCCTCAATAGTAACATCACGGCAATGGTGTGCATAGTGGGGTACACCGATGAGGGTTCCTCTGTAGAGATATCATGGCAATGGTCTGCAGAGTGGGATACACTGACAAGGGTTCCTCTGTAGAGATATCATGGCAATGGTCTGCAGAGCGGGATACACCGACGAGGGTTCCTCTGCAGAGATGTTATGGCAATGGTCCATGGAGCGGAGTACTCACAGTAGAAGTAGATGTGGTTCCGGAGGAAGCCCCAGAGAATGGGGCAGGCAGTGGTCCAAGGCGCAGGGCCCTCCGAGGAACAGATAGTCAGAGATGAGGAAAGGGCCCCCGGGAGCGAGTACCCAGGAAATCTCACGCCAAGGAAGCAGGAACTGGAACAAGAAGTCCGTAGTGAGAGAAGCGGATTCAGCAATGAGGGAACTCATTGCCAAGTCATTGGAAGTCAGGGCCAGCTGGATTAAGAGTCCGAGATAAATGATTTCATCTGAGGAGGATGCCCCTGAGGTTCCCGCCATGACGTGCTTAAGACTGGCCCGGGAGCGCGCACGTGCCTAAGGAACTCTGAGGGTAATATGGCAGTCAGCAGCATCCACGCCATCCAGGGAGCCTGGGAACAGAGCCTGGAAGGCCGGCAATAGCTGGTGGAGGCCGCGAGTCTACCCAACGGAGATAGAGCAGTGAGGCAGGAGGTGAGCAACAGCGATCGCAGCCTTCTGCGACCAACGGGCTTAACACCTTTCCATAAAATATTTTATTGCTCCGTACACAGCCCCACCCTCCAATGTATCCAAATCCACTCTCCCTATACCAGGTTTTGAGCTAGGCATTGAAATTATCTATATGCCATAGCCTTTCCTTTCTCTTTCCATAAACAGGTAATATTTTGAAGAAGGTAATAGTCTTAGCCATGTCTCTAACCCTCTTCCCTAGATTTTGAACATTTTTCTGTACTCAAGGATACCACTTCTAGGAAGGTCATTGGTTCCCAGATATTTGATTACAGTTTATTTTAAAATTCATTCAGGTGGTTATTATTTTTATTTTTTGTGAAGAAACCTTTGCAAAGCTATTTATGGATATCAGTGTACACCTAGGTTATCTGACCTCTCTGGCTTTCAGGGAATATTCCCAGGGGCGGATTGACATATTGGGGGATCGGGCTTCCTCCGGTGGGCCGGTCACTCCTGTCACGCGATTTTTTTTTTTTTAAATAAAGTTTCCAACCAAAGAATTAGTGGGTGCTGCGAACAGTGGTATCCCGAGGGGAGCCAATGCCCCCGGGAGCAAGGAGGCTCATGCAGCCGCTGAGCAGCGACACACAGATCGGCCACGGCCCGAAGAAAAAGATTGCGTTGAAACGCACTGATGCTCCTCCTCCTTCCTGCCTGTGCGGCCCTGGAAGCAAACGTTGCCGGAGCCGCATGGGCAGGAAGGAGGAGGAGCATCAGCGCATGCAGAAGAGGAGCTGCGCTTACGGGCTGAGAAGAGGAAGAGGCCCGGTAGCAGGGCTGCCGCGGCCCGAGAAGAGGAAGAGGCCTGGTAACAGGGCTGCTGCGGCCCGAGAAGTTCAGAGCCATTGTAGAGCCCATCCTGCGGCGACCCGCGGAGGAGGCACAGAGGTGAGAGAGAGGCTGAGGATCTGTAGAGTATGTGTGTGTGCGTGCGTGTATGAGATGAGTTGAGAGATTGTGTGTGAGAGTGAGAACCTGAATGTTTGCAGAGACAGCATGTGAGAGCCTCTATGTGTGTGAGAGAGACAGTATGTGACAGTGAGAGCCTGTGCTTGAGCAAGACAGCATGTGGGAGTGAGAGAAAGCCTGTGTGTGTGAGAGTCAGAAGCATGTGCCAGTGAGAGACTGTGTGTATGAATGATTGTATGAGAGAGAGCCTGTGTGTGTGAGAGTCATACAGCATGTGCCTGTGTATATGAATGATTGTATGAGAGAGAGCCTGTGTGTGTGAGAGTCACACAGCATGTGCCAGTGAGAAACTGTGTGCATGAATGATTGTATGAGAGAGAGCCTGTGTGTGAGAGAGTCAATCAGCATGTGCCAGTGAGAGACTGTGTGCATGAATGATTGTATGAGAGAGAGCCTGTGTGTGTGAGAGTCAGACAGCATGTGCCAGTGAGAGACTGTGTGTATGAATGATTGTATGAGAGAGAGCCTGTGTGTGTGAGAGAGTCAGACAGCATGTGCCAGTGAGAGACTGTGTGTATGAATGATTGTATGAGAGACAGCATGTGACAGTGTGTGTGTGTGTGTTTGTGTGTGAGAGAGAGAGAGAGAGAGAGAGAGAGAGAGAGTCAGACAGCATGTGCCAGTGAAAGACTGTGTGTATGAATGATTGTATGAGAGATAGCATGTGACAGTGAGAGCCTGTGTGTGTGTGTGTGTGTGTGTGTATGTGCCTTGACCCGTAAGGGAGCTGACGCCAAGTCTTGGCCCGATTCCGCTGCTGAAGCCTTCGCAGACCTAAAACAGGCCTTTCTGACTGATACTTGCCTGCATCACCCCGACCCATCGCGCCCATTTATTGTAGAGGTAGATGCCTCAAGCCTCGCAGTGGGAGCTGTACTCAGCCAGCACTCACCTTCTGGACAATTGCTACCCTGCTCGTACTATTCTAAGAAATTCTCGCCTGCTGAGACTAATTACTCCATTGGTGACAAGGAACTCCTAGCCATCAAGTTAGCCTTTGAAGAGTGGAGACAATGGCTAGAGGGAGCAGCTCATCTGGTAACGGTCTACACAGACCACAAGAATTTGGAATTCTTGACACAAGCACAGCGGTTGAACCCCCGACAAGCCAGGTGGTCGCTTTTCTTCAACCGGTTCAATTTCACACTCCAGTATCGCCCTGCCTCAAAGAACGTCCGGGCCGACGCGTTATCCCGGACCTCAATGTCCGAGGATAACGGACATTGAGGTACATCCTGGACCCATCTAAAGTACAGGTGATGGCTCTGACTGTTCTATCTCAGGGTAGAAATGTAGTCTCCAAGCGTGCCCGGCTAAAGGTACTACGCTGGGCCCACGATTCGCTGACAGGAGGGCATGCTGGGCAAGAATGGACACTGGAGCTGTTGAAACGATACTACTGGTGGCCCAACCTCTGTCGAGACGTTCGGGCCTACGTAAGCTCCTGTCCCATCTGTGCAAAACAAAATCCCAACCGTGGACCCCCGTGTGGCTTGCTCCAGCCGCTTCCGATCCCTACAGAACCTTGGACCCACATTGCCACGGACTTCATTGTAGATTTGCCACCTTCCCAAGGAAAGACTGTGATTTGGGTCATCGTGGACCGTTTTTCTAAAATGGCCCACTTCGTGCCTCTACCCAAGCTACCATCAGCCCCAGAACTGGCACTCTTGTTCACACAGCATATCTTCCGTATCCACGGACTCCCCCAGGACATTGTCTCCGCCTGAGGACCGCAGTTCACAGCCCGGTACTGGAGGGCTCTCTGTAAGTGTTTCAAGGTCCAGCTCAGCTTCTCCACAGCCTTCCACAGCAACGGCCAATCAGAGAGAATGAATCGCTCTTTGAAATTCCTGTGCGCCTTCATAAATGAAAGGCAAGATAACTGGACTGAACTCCTACCCTGGGTGGAGTTCGCGTATAATAACCAAAGCCATGCTGCCACAGGAAGCTTTCCTTTCCAGGTGGTATACGGGAAACAACTCAAGCCACAGTTGCCCCTCACTACACCCAGCTCCTCTCCCGCAGCTCAATTATCCGCACAGCAGCTACAGAATCTCTGGCAGACTACCCAAAACAAGCTTGCCTCCACCGCTGCGACAGCCAAACGTTGTGCTGACCGACACCGCCGACCCGCTCCAGTATTCCTCCCTGGGGATCATGTCTGGCTCAGTACTCGGAACATCCATTTAAGGATGCCCTCCAGAAGATTCGCTCCCAAGTTCTGCGGACCCTTTCGAATCGCCGAAAGGGTGGGTCTGGTCTCCTACAGTTTGCGGTTGCCGTCCTCCTTATGGATCCACGACGTCTTCCACGTCTCCCTCCTGAAACCGCTGGTCCTCTCCCGCTGCCACCGCAAGCCTCCTGGCACTTCTACCACACCCGTGGCTGAAGATCCTACTTATCAAGTAAGAGAGGTTGTCGATGTAAGCTTCTTCAATCGTCGATGGGAGTACCTCTTAGCCTGGGAGGGCTGCGGAGATGAGGACAACACCTGGGAACCTGCCTGCAACATCCTGGACAAATCCCTCCTCCAACAGTTCCACCTCGACCACCCAGGGAAACCTGGTCCCCTGAAGAGGGGGCGTAAAGGGGGGGTACTGTTGCGGTCCTGACCGCCTCCCCCATGTTTGGGGTCCGCTTATCTCCACTCCGGCCCGCAAGAAGACACGCCGAGATCCCGGTCCGGTGGGCCGCATGGTCGCAGTTCCGCCACATGGAGAACGCCGTCCAGGCCGCCAGAAGCTCCGCCCCTCTCTTTGCCGCGTGCACGAGGAACGCCCTTATGTACGTCCAGCACCCGGAAGTACGGGACAGCCCCCCGGCTGACGTCACACCCCAGGCCCGCATATAACCAGCGTACAGACTCCTAGCAGATGCCTTGCAACGAGGTTCCTTAAATGCTAGTTGCCTTCCCGACTCTGCTGGTTCCTGGTTACGTGTTCTCTTGTGCTGTTCCCGTTCCTGCTTCAGCAACCTTCTTGATTGTCTTCCTGGTTCTCGATCCCGGTCTGTTTCAGAACTCTGCCTGCCTGCCGCCTGCTTCGATCCCGGTCTGCTTCAGAACTCTGCCTGCCTGCCGCCTGCCTCGATCCCGGCCTGCCTCAGACTTCTGCCTGCCTGCCACCTGCCTTGACCCGGTCTGCTTCAGAACTCTGCCCGCTCACCGTCAGTCACGACTCTGGCCAGTTCCTGATCTCTGCCTGCTGGATGCCGGCCTTGTCCTGGGCCCGCTTCCGAACTCTGCTTACCTTTTCCTGTCTTGACCTTGCCCGGTCCCGGTATGCTGTTGCCCGTTGCCTGTCTGCCACGGGCCTGCTTCTGGACTATCTTGCTAACCCCCACTCTCACCTTGGGCCTACTTCAGTCACCACCTCTGCGGCCCTACTCCAGCTTAAGTCCCAAGGGCCCGGGTCCCTACGGGCTCCTCTCAGGGGAATTCTGGGTCCCGGGTGAAGCCTGTTGCCAGACCCATTGACTCCACCTCCCGGTCTGCCTTAGGGACCCTCCTGGCAGCCCGGCCCAAGGGTCTACTGTAACACCTCCGCAGTAACCGCAACACATGAGAGGCTTCTAAGAAAATTAAAAATTCATGGGATAAAAGGCGATTTCCTTTTGTGGTTTGCAAGTTGGTTAAAACACAGGAAACAGAGAGTTGATAAAATTGTCAGTTTATATAGTGGAAAAAGGTAAACAGTGGAGTGCCTCAGGGATCTGTACTTCGACCAGTGCTTTTTTAATATATTTATAAATAATCTGGAAAGGGGTATGATGAGTGATGTGAAGAAATGTGTGGATGAATCAAAATTATATAGAATAGATAATTCTCAAGTGGATTGTGATGAATTGCAGGAGAACCTTGCAAGACTTGGAAGATTGGGCTTCCAAATGGCAGATGAAATTTAACATGGACAAGTGCAAAGTGATGCATAGAGGGAAAAATAATCCTTGGTGTAGTTACAAAACTGTTAGGTTCTATCTTAGGAGTTACCTCCCAGGAAAGAGATCTAGGCTTCATAATGAAATTGGTTCACGTTGAAATTGTCAGCCCAGTATGCTGTGGTGATCGATCAAAAAAGCAAACAATGTTAAAAACTTTTAGAAATGGAATGGAAAATAAAATTGAGGATAACATAATGCCTCTGAGTCTTCACCTTGAATACTGTGTGCATTTCTGGTTGCTGCATCTCAAAAAGGATATAGCAACACTGGAGTAAGGGTAGAGAAGGGCAACTAAAATGATAAGAGACATGGAAAGGCTGCCCTATGAGGAAAGGCTAATTAAGTTAGGGTTGTTCAGTTTGGAGAAGAGATGACTGATGGGGGATGTTATAGAAGTCTACAAAATAATGAAAGGTCTTGAACAAGTTAATGTAAATCAGTTAGATAATAGAAGGACCAGGGTGTACTCCATGAAGTTAGCAAGTAGCTCATTTAAAACAAATCAGAGAAAATTATTTTTCACTCAGTGCATAGTTAAGCTCTGGAATTCATTACCAGAGGATGTGGTTCAGGAGTTAGTGTAACTGGGTTTAAAAAAGGTTTGGGTAAGTTCATATAGGAAAAATCCATAAACTGCTATTACAGTAATTAATAAGAAATATTAGCTTGTGATCTATCTAATGTTTGGGTACTTGCCACATTCTTGTGAACTGGATTGTCCACTGTTGGAAACAGATTACTGGACTTGATGGACCCTTGGTCTGATCCTTTATGGCATATTTTATGTTCTTATGTTCTTATGTTATGTGGTCCAATGTCATTAGTTATACTGAAGAGCAAGTAGTACAGGCTTACAAGGCACTTTACTCTTTGATGACATGTCAGAATCGCATGATTGGGGGGAAATGCTTTGAAAAAATGCCTGGAATGGTCAGAACCAAACACTGTGACCAGGCCTTTCCCAGTGTTCAAAGAAGAATTTATCCCTGTGATTTGTGCATCAATTTGGAACTTTATATTTTTGTGGGTGATGATATTTTTGTCCTGAAGTGGTTGTCAACACTTAACAACTACTCTTTAGATGTTATGCTTTTATTAGTTGAGACTACAAAAAAACGTATGGATTCTTTATAACAGGCATTTGAAGAAGCCAAGCAGTATATACAGACACATGACAATCTAGAAAACTGTGAAAGATGTCTGCATGGACATAACCATTGAACAATTCAGGATTCCACTTAAACAGGATAAAATCCATGAGTTCAGATGTGATGAAATGGATTATGGATTGGTTTATGTTTATCCTTGGCAAAGTTATAAGATCAACAAAAAAAAAAAAGGGCGCGCTTGACTTATCTTTGGATGAATCTTTGCTGGGATCATAAGAAGAGATCATAAATCCCAGTGTACAACGTTTACCTTTCGTAGGAAAATGAGAGACATTGAGAGGATGTGGATAACAAGGGTTATTTATTTAATTATTTCAAATGTTTATATGCAAATTTTCAATTAAAGATGATAAAAAAAAGTTTACGGGTATTAAACATCCATAATAATAAACATAAAAATAAATAATGAATCAAAATAACAAGAACGAGCATCATAAAAAGTAAAAAGAAGAAAGAAAAAGCCTGTGTTCAAGCATAAGGGGAAATGGAGCTCTGAATTTATAGGTAAGGGATGGAGAGATGAAAGCAGTGGAAAACAAGTAGGTTTTCAGCTTTTTTTTTTTTTTGTAATCTTTCAAATTTGAAATCTGCCTTAGAAAATCTGGCAAAGAATTCTGTAGTAGGGAACCAGCAATTGAAAATGTACATTTCCTAGTAATGTAAAGTCAAGCTAGGTGAATATTGATTTTCTGTTTTTGATGTTATTTACACTTTCGAAAAATAGAAGGACTAGGGGGCATTCCATGAAGTTAGCAAGTAGCACATTTAAGACTAATCGGAGAAAATTCTTTTTCACTCAACGCACAATAAAGCTCTGGAATTTGTTGCCAGAGGATGTGGTTAGTGCAGTTAGTGCAGCTGGGTTCAAAAAAGGTTTGGATAAGTTCTTGGAGGAGAAGTCCATTAACGGCTATTAATCAAGTTTACTTAGGGAATAGCCACTGCTATTAATTGCATCAGTAGCATGGGATCTTCTTAGTGTTTGGGTAATTGCCAGGTTCTTGTGGCCTGGTTTGGCCTCTGTTGGAAACAGGATGTTGGGTTTGATGGACCCTTGGTCTGACCCAGCATGGCAATTTCTTATGTTCTTATTAAGGCGACTTTGAGTAAGCATTTGTTTAATAATCATAAATGTCTATTTGGTTGATACTTATGAAGAAAGGAACACACACAAATAAATGTTGGGTTACATATAAGGTTGTTTAAAATGGATAGAATGTTACACTGGATTCTGAATTTAACAGGAAGTCAACGTAAGGAGGATAAAACAGTGGAGATATGGTATTTCTTAGAAATGCCTGACATTATGCAGAACGCACTGTTTTGGATCAATTGCAGGGGATGGAGGAAATAATCAGGAACACCAAGATATAGAGCATTGCAATAGTCTAAACCAAAGAATAATAAGGACTGTAACTCAATACAAAAATCACCAGGGAAAACTGGTGGGCCAGATGTTTTAGAAAATGAAGTTTAAAGAAAGAGTTCTTTACTACTGACACTAGGTGATGTGCAAGGATAATTCAGAGTCTATAATTACCCCAAGAGGGCTTTGGATATGATAGAGATAAAATTGCCATCTACTATCAGTTAGGTGGGAAGTCTATGCGTAGAATGAGAGATTGTGGATAGTTGATTTTCTGTTTTTGATGTATTTAAGGCAATTGTGGGATAGCTGAATATTGATCGCTTTGATAAAGAAGCTTACAGCAGATAGTGTGTTTGACCAAGAATTGTTGTAGGGGTGAAAAATTGTATATTAGGGATGTGAATCGTTTTTTGACAATTTAAAATATCGTCCGATATATTTTAAATCGTCAAAAATCGTTAGAAGCGCGATACAATAGGAATTCCCCCGATTTATCATCAAAAATCGTAAATCGGGGGAAGGGGGAGGGCGGAAAAACCGGCACACTAAAACAACCCTAAAACCCACCCTGACCCTTTAAAATAAATCCCCCACCCTCCCGAACCCCCCAAAATGCCTTAAATTACCTGGGGTCCAGAGCAGGGGTCCCGGTGTGATCTTTTACTCTCGGGCCTGCGGTGCGTTGTAGAAATGGCGCCGGCGCTACCTTTGCCCTGTCATATGACAGGGCAAAGGTAGCGCCGGCGCCATTTTGTTTTTTGTCCCCCGACGTCAGGAGCGTTGGAGATCGCTCCCGGACCCCCGCTGGACCCCCAGGGAGTTTTGGCCAGCTTGGGGGGGGGGCCTCCTGACCCCCACAAGACTTGCCAAAAGTCCAGCGGGGGTCCGGGAGCGACCTCCTGCACTCGAATCGTTTTGCTGTACAAAATGGCACAGGCCATACGGCGTATGGCTGGCGCCATTTTGAATGGCAAAATGACGTCAGGAGCATAGGAGATCGCTCCTGGACCCCCGCTGGACCCCCAGGGACTTTTGGCCAGCTTGGGGGGGCCTCCTGACTCCCACAAGACTTGCCAAAAGTCCAGCGGGGGTCCACGACCTCCTGCACTCGAATCGTTTTGCCATACGGCCGGCGCCATTTTGCGCAAGTCTTGTGGGGGTCTGGAGGCCCCCCAAGCTGGCCAAAAGTCCCTGGGGGTCCAGCGGGGGTCCGGGAGCGATCTCCGGGAGCGATCTCCGGGAGCGATCTCCTACGCTCCTGACGTCGGGGGACAAAAAACAAATGGCGCCGGTGCTACCTTTGCCCTGTCATATGACAGGATGCAATACTTCTGGCAATTAATCTAATATATCACACTACAATAATATTCAACAATATATAGTGACATATAAATATATTTCTCAATCTTTATTAATAACAAAAGATATTAAAAACTTCCAAACAATTTTGTTCTAAATATACCCCGGATCACCACATTTAAAAATACACCAATACCATATTCTTTCACATACCATCCATTCAACGCATTCACACAACAACCTATACAAAAAGTTTTTTACAAACAATTCCTCAAAATTCACATTAGATACACAACAGCTGGTTCATATATCTTTTATAAGCAGAAAGAGTCCAATTTCACCAAATTTTCTTCTTCGTTCCCAAAAACGTCAAACACTTCAATATATCTTTATCCTCTCTCTTTATCCTCTCGACATGTTTCGCCTCTCGTCAGGCTTCTTCAGGAGAGCTTGTATAAAGTCTCCTGCTGCTTATATTCTGATCTTCAATCGATATCCAAAGGAATTATTTTTCTACAAACATTTCACAAATTTAATTAATATTTTCTAAAAAAAATTTTAATTCTAACATTTTCCAAAATTGTTCTGAAACATTTCATCATTAGCTATTTTACCTGAACGTCCTAGCTAATCTCTCCTGGACGTGCAGCAGATATCCCCGACTCTTTTTTCACCATTTAAATATATCTTACTTCACCTAGAGACAAGTAATTTAAGAGACTTTAACTTTTCCAAACTCCAAAGAGAAAAATTTCACACATACTTAGACTATATAAGAGAATCCTACCTTTTCTTCATTTCAGCAAAAAACGCCATGACCAAACCTTCAGAAAACGTCCAAACCGAGTGAGTCAGCGGAAGTATGACTTACCATATCCTCCAAACTTTTAAAGTCCGTCGAACCAATCACAACAGAGGATATCTCCACACTCCACCCCTCAATCGCCCGCGAAATTCAAACCTATCAGCACAATGGTTCATTTCCACACAACAGTTCTCAAAACTCAAAGACATGCCACCCAATCAATTTTATCGTTTAATCCCTTTGGCCACATAGTTCCCAAAGAGAAAATCCATCGCTGCTCCGTTTGCAATAATTTCTTATTCAGATTACCTCCACGTCTACTACAAATCTCTTGCAAAACAAAGAAACGAAGTTCTTCTACCAAATGTTGTTGTTCCCGCCAATGTTTTACCAAAGGTGCTGTCTCCACTCCATTTCTAATCCTACTACAGTGTTCAAGTATGCGAAGTCTAATTACTCTTGATGTCTTTCCGACATAGAAAAGCCCACAAGGGCACTGCATTATATAAACCACTGACCGTGTCTGACATGTTGTAAAATTTCTCAACAAATACGTTTTTCCCGAAACCGGGTGAATGAAGGATTGAAGCGATAAAGATAATTTACATACACTACATCTTGAACAAGGGAAGTGACCACCTTCACTCCTATCTTCTTTCATTTCAACTCCAATATCCGAGTGTACCAATATATCTTTAAGATTCCTCGATCTTCTAAATGAAAAAAGTGGAGGATCCATCATTCCTTTAAACCCACTTACAAGATGCCAATGATCTTTAATCACCTGTATCAAATCCCCTACTCTATTTGAATAGGGTAACACACAAACTAACGAAGGTGTCTTCTGATCTCTTTTAGGGTTCAGTAACAAATCCCTGAGGCTGGTGTAACTTTGCGCACGCCAGCGGGCTGCTGGCGCGCCATCACTCGACCCGGGGGCTGCTCCGGAGGCCTCAACCATGCTCCCGGGCCGGCGCTACGCCCCCAACATGCCCCCCGGAATGCCCCGAAAATTGCACAACCCACCCGGCATGCCCCCGACACGACCCGCTTGCGAAGCCCCGGGACTTACGCGCGTCCCGGGGCTTGCACGCACTGCCGAGCCTATGCAAAATAGGCTTGGCGTGCGCAGGGGGGTTTTAAAAGGGTTACGCGCATAACTTATGCAAAGATAGGTCATAAGAACATAAGATATGCCATACTGGGTCAGAACAAGGGTCCACCAAGCCCAGTATCCTGTTTCTAACAGAGGCCAATTAAAATCACAAGTACCTGCCAAGTACCCAAACATTAAACAAATCATAAGCTGCTATTGCTTATTATTTATTTGCTTGTTATTTAATAATGGTTTATGGGGAGAGGCAACCAAGCTTTTAAATCTGAGAGAAAAGTTTGAGATTTTTCACCTGAATTCAGTGGCTCCCAATGGGATAAATAATGAAATAAATTGGCATTCATTATCCTGGTAGTATATTTAGAGAGCGGTAGGAGGTAGGCAGCAGAAGATGTCACTTCTGGTTCCACGCCATGTTTAAAAGAGGAAGAAGATGGTAATACAAAGCGTGGGAGTTCCCGAGGACTTTAAAATGTATATATGACTTTCTGATCAGGTTTCTAAGATGTTCCATTTCATTCACAGACCTATAGTGGTGACTGACCCTGATGAAGGATGAGGTAGTTATCAGCAATGGATTTCATAACAGTAGTGACAAATTTACTATGGTGGCTAACCAATAAGATAAGTCTTATTAAGACATTGATTATATGGGATTAAATTGAATTGGTTTTATTTGCCCAAAAATTAAAAAAAATGTAATAATTATTAGTGACCAATGATTAAATATATAGTGAAAAATATGGTGTGAAAACACTTTTGATGACATCTATAATGATGGTCATTTAATGAACTGTTAAATGTGGACGTTGGGTGGATCATAATGTCGGTAGAGGTTAAATCTCCACCTAATGTCATACAACGTGAAATCACTAAAGCAGAATTAAGAGGTAGATTTTCAAATAGCGCAATTTGGCGTACTTTTGTTGGCGCATCAGGCGCCAACAAAAGTACGCTGGATTTTAGTGGATACGCGCGTAGCCTCGCGTATCCGCTAAAATCCTGGATCTGCGCGCGCAAGGCTATCGATTCCGTATAGCCGGCGCGTGCCGAGCCGCGCAGCCTACCTCCGTTCCCTCCGAGGCCGCTCCGAAATCGAAGCGGCCTCGGAGGGAACTTTCTTTTGCCCTCCCCTCAGCTTCCCCTCCCTTCCCCTACCTAACCCACCCGCCCGGCCCTGTCTAACCCCCCCCCTTACCTTTGTCGGGGGATTTACGCCTCCCGGAAGGAGACGTATATCCCCGCGTGCCAGCGGGCCGCCAGCGCGCCGGGACGCAACCTGGGGGCAGGTCCGGAGGGCGTGGCCACGCCCCCGGACCGCCCCGGGCCGTAACCACACCCCCGGGCCCGCCCCCGAAACGCTATGTCCCGCCGCGCGGATCGGGCCCGCCTCCCGACACGCCCCCGACACGCCCCCCTCGGAGAACCCCGGGACTTTCGCGAGTCCCGGGGTCTGCGCACACCGGTAGGCCTATTGGACATAGGTGCACCGGCGCGCAGAGCCCTGCTCGCCTAAATCTGGGTGGATTTAGGCGAGCAGGGCTCTGAAAATCCGCCCCTAAGGGAACAGTGATATTATTATTACTTTTTTCCTTTCTGAAAGAAAACATATTTTATTGTTGATTTATTATTGATGCATGAAAGGCATCACTCATACCAGATCTTTTGGGTTCTCAAGCAGAGCCAGGTGAGCACCCTGGGAAGTACAGTTTTGCTGGCTGGAGATCCAGTTTTTGATATTTGTAGATACAAAGTAACACTTTCCTTTCCAAGGTCTCCATCCCTCTGGACAGTACTCGCTCCGGTCTGTGTGTAAAACAGAACTGAATAAGTTACGCTAATATTATCATCACAGTCATCAGGTCACTGAGGGGGTTACTGCACTTTTATTCCTCTGGGGATATCCTTACTCTCCAGACAGAAATCTCAGGCTGGTCAGGAACTTTACTTTTAGAAATATCCAGAAGAAGTCTCTTGAGTTGGGAAGAAGCCTGGCCTAGGGGTTAGAGCAATGGGCTGAGAAGCAGGGAAGCCAGCATTTAAATCCTGCAGCCCCCAGGGACTCTGCTTTTAGGATGAATAATTATCACATTGTACAGCACTGTGCTTGTCCAGTAGTACCATCCATGATAATGCTAAGTATTCTTATTCAATTGGTCCTCATACTCATAGAGCTTTTAAATCCCTGGACCTGTTATTTCAATCTGTGAAATGGTGACCATTATTATTTTATGAATCAAGTCATCTGAACAAAACAAAAATGCCTAGTCTCTTTAGAAGCTGCAGCTCAGATGCTGGCCAGACAGAAGTGAAAATGAAAGCAGCAAACAGGCAGAGCAGAGATAAAAATGGGTCTTATAACATCAGATCTACCCCTTGCCCAATCACAAGCAGGAAGTCTGAATCAGAGAAGGAGGGAAAACATTTTAACACAATCTTGTCTTACATAACTGAGCATTAGTACAACACACGCAACAACCGTCCCTCTAGTTTACCCTTTTAGGAATTGATGTTTCTAACATTCCCTTTCTCAGCAGCTCCTCTCTGACACTGCCCATTATTACTCCCATCCCAATACATCATGCAAGGCCAAGAAACGATCAATAATACATGTGCCACCATGTTCTCTGTCACATGTCCCTCACATAGGGTACTTTTATGTCCACATGTTTCAGGTGTAGCCTGATTTCCTTTGAATTCACCATTTTGCTATACTCTTGGCTGAGTTCATAAATTTGTAGTGATATTGGTTGATTGATCGCAAGTCTGAGAATAAATTGCAAAGCCATGCAAGTTCTCAGACAGCGTACTCTGCAGCATAGTCCTCTGCCTCTGTGGAAGACAAAGCCAGAACTGTCCACTTCTTGCTAGACCATGAGATAGTGGCATCTTTATGAAAGTAAACATAAGAACTAGAGATGTGAATCGTTTTTTGACGATTTAAAACAATCGTCAGATATATTTTAAATCGTCAAAAAATCGTAAATCGGGGGAGGGTGGGAAAACCGGCACACCAAAACAACCCTAAAACCCACCCGACCCTTTAAAACAAATCCCCCACCCTCCCGAACCCCCCCAAAATGTTTTAAATTACCTGGGGTCCAGTGGGGGGTCCCGGCGCGATCTCCCACGCTCTCCCGCTCTCGGGCCACGGCTGCGTTAATAGAAATGGCGCCGGTGGCCCTTTGCCCTTATCATATGACAGGGCAAAGGTAGCACCGGCGCCATTTTGGTTCCTATCACCCGACGTCACGAGTGCAGGAGATCGATCCCGGACCCCTGCTGGACCCCCAGGGACTTTTGGCTAGCATGTGGGGGCCTCCTGACCCCCACAAGACTTGCCAAAAGTCCAACGGGGGTCCGGGAGCGACCTCCTGCACTCGCGCCGTATTGCCAATATTCAAAATGGCGCTGGCGCTACTTTTTGCGCCAGGACCCCCCCACTGGACCCCAGGTAATTTAAAACATTTTGGGGGGGGGATTCGGGAGGGTGGGGGATTTGTTTTAAAGGGCCGGGGTGGGTTTTAGGTTTGTTTTGGTGTGCCGGTTTTCCCGCCCTCCCCCGATTTACGATTTTTTACGATTTAAAAAAAAAACAAAACATGACGATCAGATTTCCCTCCCCCCAGACAAAATCGATCGTTAAGACGATCGATCACACGATTCACATCCCTAATAAGAACATAAGAACATAAGAAATTGCCATGCTGGGTCAGACCCAGGGTCCATCTAACCCAGCATCCTGTTTCCAACAGAGGCCAAACCAGGCCACAAGAACCTGGCAATGACCCAAACACTAAGAAGATCCCATGCTACTGATGCAATTAATAGCAGTGGCTATTCCCTAAGTTAACTTGATTAATAGCAGTTAATGGACTTCTCCTCCAAGAACTTATCCAAACCTTTTTTGAACCCATCTACACTAACTGCACTAACCACATCCTTTGGCAACAAATTCCAGAGCTTTATTGTGCATTGAGTGAAAAATAATGTTCTCCGATTAGTCTTAAATGTGCTACTTGCTAATGTCATGGAGTGCCCCCTAGTCCTTCTATTATTCGAAAGAGTAAATAACCGATTCACATTTACCCATTCTATACCTCTCGTGATTTTAAATACCTCTATCATATCCCTCCTCAGCCATCTCCAAGCTGAACAGCCCTAACCTTTTCAGCCTTTCCTCATAGGGGAGCTGTTCCATTCCCCTTATCATTTTGGTTGCCCTTCTCTGTACCTTCTCCATCGCAACTATATCTTTTTTGAGCTGTGGCGACCAGAATTGTGCACAGTATTCAAGGTGCTGTCTCACCATGGAGCGATATAGAGGCATTATTTCATTTTCCGTTCTATTAACCATTCCCTTCCTAATAATTCCTAACATTCCTGTTGTTGATTTTCTATTTGTTCTGTCTTCTCCCCAATCTTCTTTTACATATCCATTCAGATCTGAACTCTCAGTGGCTGGTAACGTCAGTTTTATGTTCATGTCATCTTCCTAACCTTTTTACAGCTGTCCAGTCATCTTGAGTTGGATTAGTCCCTCTTCTGCTACGCAGACCCACAGCATTGGCTATGCCAGGTCTGGATACTGTTGCAATATACAGAAGTCTCACAATTTCTGTCTTATAATAATTATTAGTGGTGAGTCTTTTCTGATTTCCACCTCCCTTTTGGAAGCCTGTTTCCATGGGAGTACTTGATTTGTTCACTTCAGACTCATCCAGAAAATCTATAAGATCTTTGATCTTTTGTCTTTGGTTCAACAAGTAATGTCCATCTTCATCTTTTTGTATCACAATGCCTAGATAGTAACTTATATTATGTAGCAGTTTTACTTTTACTTCCTTGTTTAAACAGTCTATGATCTCAGACCTGTTGCCATTCTTTTCATAGAAACAATCAGGTCTTTCACACCACACAAAATGTGCATCAACCTTCCATTTTTGTAGCTAGAGTGGATAAGAGACAGCTTCTTCTTGCTTGAGCCGCCTACTTCTCAGCATCTTGCTCAGCTCATCAACCCATGTCTTAGCAGTTTGCTTTAGGCTGTATATAGATTTGTGTCATTTGCACTCCGGTCTCTCTTTGCCTGGTTCTTCAAATCCTGCTGGTTGATACATATACATGTCTTCTTTAAGTTTTCCAATCAGAAAGGCAATTTTTATATCAAGATATTCCACTTGTAAATTTTTGTTTTCTGCTTCACTAAGTAGGATTCTTTTGGATTTGTGCTTTACACCAAGCACAAGTGTTTCATCAGTCACATCATGTTTTTGCATGTAGCCTTTGCATAACAATCTTGCCTTGTGTTTTTCCATATTTCCCTCTGCATCATACTGAGTTTAAAAAATCCAATGTCATCCTACAGCTTATCTGCTTCTTGGCAATTTAATCAATGTCTTTTTTTTTTTTTTAAAGAAGAGCCTCTTTTCTTTTGCAGCATTTCTCATTTTTCTGCCTCAGTAGGAGGCATATTCTCAATGTCTCTCCAAAAATAAAAATACTGACCCACTTGATCGATATTGCCAACTATTGTCCCATTACCACCCTTCCGTCACTATAAAAAATAATCAAATGTTGTACTCTATCAACTATGAGAATACATTCATGACAATAACCTTTTACATCCTCATCAACATGGTTTCAGAAAGGAACATAGCACTGAATCCTTTCTCATTTCTTTCTTTGACACTATTATTTGAGGTTTCGATTCAAACACCGATTATATTATTGCTTTTTTAGATATTTCTGCAGGGTTTGATACCTTAAACCATGATATTCTCTTTTCTAATTTACAACAGATAGGTTTTTCTGGTCACGTTATGCAATGGTTCAAATCTTTCCTTGCCAACCGTCCTCGAAACGTCTCTCTTGGTGATCTCACATCTAATTGGTACTACACTAACTCAGGTATCTCCCACGGTTCTTCATTATCTGCTATCCTCTTTAACATCTACTTGCGTCTTCTTTGTCACCTCCTGGTGGCCTTGATCTTAACTTTACAATATATACAGATGACATCCAATCTATCATTCCATATTCATATTACTGGTCCAAAACCTTAACATAGAAACATAGAAATGACGGCAGAAGAAGACCAAACGGTCCATCCAGTCTGCCCAGCAAGCTTTCACACATTTTTTTTCTTTCACATACTTATCTGTTTCTCTTGGTTCTTAGTAACCTTTTTTTTTTTTTAATTCTATTTCCCTTCCACCCCCGCCATTAATGTAGAGAGCAGTGTTGGACCTGCATCTAAGTGAAATAGCTTAATTTAGTTAGGAGTATTAACAACCGCTATAAGCAAGCTACACCCATGCTTCTGTTTATTCAGACTATGTAATTCAGTCCTTGCTGATTGTTGCCTGAATATAGATTCACCTTTCTTCATTCCCCCCTGCCATTGAAGCAGAGAGCCATGCTGGCTATGCATTGAAAGTGAAGTATCAGCCTTCCTCCCCTGCTGTTGAAGCAGAGGGCTATGCTGGATATGCGTGAATTGTCAAAACTTCCTCCTCTGCCGTTGAAGCAGAGAGCTATGCTGGCTTTGCTTTGAAAGTGAAATATCAGACATGCACCCCTGCCGTTGAAGCAGAGGGCTATGCTGGATATGCGAGAATTGCTCCCCTGCTGTTGAAGCAGAGGGCTATGCTGGATATGCGTGAATTGCTCCCTTGCTGTTGAAGCAGAGGGCTATGCTGGATATGCATGAATTGACAACAATTTCCTCCACTGCTGTTGAAGCAGAGGGCTATGCTGGATATGCGTGAATTGACAAAATTTTCTCCCCTTCCGTTGAAGCAGAGGGCTATGCTGGATATGCGTGAATTGACAAAATTTCCTCCCCTGCCGTAGAAGCAGAGGGCTATGCTGGATTTGCGTTGAAAGTGAAGTATCAGGTATTTTTTTGGTTTGGGGTAGTAACCGCCATAACAAGCAAGCTACTCCCCTGCTTTTATGTGGTTGCAAATCCTTTTTCCCCACATTTCTTATTGCCGTTGAAGCATAGAACAATGTTGGAGTCGCATTATTGAATAAGGATATTCGTCTCTAGGTAGAAGCCAACATTCCCTCAAGCCACCCCCATGCCTCTTGTCTTCATTCATATCCTCTAGACTTTATGGATCCACAGTATTTATCCCACGCCCCTTTGAAATCCTTCACAGTTTTGGTCTTCACCACTTTCTCCAGAAGGGCGTTCCAGGCATCCACCACCCTCTCTGTGAAGAAATACTTCCTGACATTGGTTCTGAGTCTTCCTCCCTGGAGTTTTAAATCGTGACCCCCTGGTTCTGCTGATTTTTTTGCAACGGAAAAGGTTTGTCATTATCTTTGGACCATTAAAACCTTTCAAGTATCTGAAAGTCTATCATATCAACTCTGCTCCTCCTTTCCTCCAGAGTGTACATATTTAGATTCTTCAATCTCTCCTCATAAGTCATTTGATGAAGACCCTCCACCTTTTTGGTCGCCCTTCCCTGGACCGCCTGCATCCTGTCTCTGTCCCTTCGGAAATACGGTCTCCAGAACTGAACACAGTACTCCAGGTGAGGCCTCACCAAGGACCTGTACAAGGGGATAATCACTTCCCTTTTCTTACTCGATATTCCTCTCTCTATGCAGCCCAGCATTCTTCTGGCTTTAGCTATCACCTTGTCACATTGTTTCACCGACTTCAGATCATTAGACACTATCACCCCAAGGTCTCTCTCCTGCCCCGTGCACATCAGCCCTTCTCCCCCCATCAAATACAGTTCTTCCAGATTTCCACACCCCATATGCATGACTCTGCACTTCTTGGCATTGAATCTCAGCTGCCATATCTTCGACCACTCTTCCAGTTTCCTTAAATCCCGTCTCATTCTCTCCACTCCTTCCGGTGTGTCCACTCTGTTGCAGATCTTGGTGTTATCCGCAAAAAGACAAAGCTTACCTTCTATCCCATCCGCAATGTCACTCACAAAGATATTGACCAGGACTGGTCCCAACACTGACCCTTGCGGCACTCCGCTCAACACCGCTCTCTCTTCAGAGTAAGTTCCATTTACCAACACACATTGACTTCTGTCCATCAAACAGTTTGCAATCCAGGTCACCACCTTGGCACTCACTCCTAAGCTTCTTATTTTATTCACCAGTCTCCTGTGCGGAACTGTATCAAAAGCTTTGCTGAAATCCAAGTAGATGACATCGAGTGCTCTTCCATGATCCAATTCCTTGGTTACCCAGTCAAAAAACTCTATCAGATTTGTCTGACAGGATCTTCCCCTGGTGAATCCATGCTGCCTCTGGTCCAGCAATTCTTCCGACTGTAGATAGCTCACTATTCCTTCTTTTAACAGCGACTCCATTACTTTTCCCACCACCAATGTGAGGCTAACCGGTCTGTAATTACCAGCCTCTTCTCTGTTTCCACTCTTGTGAAGCGGGATCACCACCACTCTTCTCCAGTCACTCGGCACCCGTTTCTAGGGATCTATTGAACAGGTCACACAGCAGACCTGCCAGCTCATCTCTGAGCTCCCTCAGTAACCTGGGATGAACCTCATCAGGCCCCAAGGCTTTGTCCACTTTCAGTTTCCTCAGCTCTTCCCATACATTCTCTACTGTAAATGGAATTACTGTAAATGGAATCCTTGATACAACTATACTTAAAAACAATAACTACATGGCTATCACATAACTGTTTAAAATTAAACACAGCAAAAACAGAGTTGATTTTTCTATCTGCCATCTCAGAATCCTCATGCTGTCCTCCAGCTAATATTAACTTTGAAAATCATTCAATTCCAATAACAAACTGCATATGAAACATAGGTGATTTGAACAACTTTAGTTTTTCAATGACTTCTAATATTTCTGCTCTAGTAAAAAAGTACTTCTTTAAATTGCAATTACAATAACTTAGAAAATTAAAACCAGTTCTTTTTTCCTCTGACTTTTGCTCAGTGGTTCAAGCATTAATACTCTCAGGATTAGATTATTGTAATTCCTTATACTTAGTTGTTACGTCCATTGGTCGCAGATGGCTGCAACCTCTGTTGCTCACCTCTTCCCTCACTACACTAACTTCATTAGGTAGACTTGCAGCCTCCTCCAGCTATTGCCGGTCTGCCTGCCTCTGTTCCCAGGCCTCCCTGGATGGCATGGATACTGCTGACTAGAGATGTGCTTCGTTTTTTCCTGCCGGGTCGTTTTTTGACTTGGATACTTCATGGTAAATTTCGGGTTTCCTCGTCTCGTTTTTTGAAAAAATGAAATGAGGAAACCCGAAACCGGGCCAAAAAACGAAACGGCAAAGGAATCTTTAAAAAAAACCACCCCAAGCATTTAAAATTCTTTTTTTACATATCTATCACTACCACCACCCCCCCCCATCCCGATCCCTCCCCAAGACTTACAAAGTAGATCCCTGGTGGTCCAGAGGGGTCCCGGGATCCATTTGACCTCCTCCGTGCCCATGTTTCTGCAGCCGTGCTCTTTAAAATGGTGACGCGCAGCCTCTGAACACCATGTCACAGGGGCTACCGGCGCCATTGGTCAGCCCCTGTCACATGGCCATCGGCGCCATCTTGTGCTCCTGTCATGTGACTGGAGCTGACCAATGGCGCCGAAAGCCTCTGTGACATAATATGGGCAAAGGCTATCGGCGCCATTTTGATTACTGGCAGCCGACAACGAAATGGCTCCCGGACCCCCGCTGGACCCCCAGAGATTATTGGCAAGCCTTGGGGGGGTCAGAAGGGGGGCTCCTGCCAGTAATCAAAATGGCGCCGATAGCCTTTGCCCATATTATGTCACAGAGGCTTTCGGCGCCATTGGTCAGCTCCAGTCACATGCCAGGAGCACAAGATGGCGCCGATGGCCATGTGACAGGGGCTGACCAATGGCGCCGGTAGCCCTGTGACATGGTGTTCAGAGGCTGCGCGTCACCATTTTAAAGAGCACGGCTGCAGAAACATGGGCACGGAGGAGGGCAAATGGATCCCGGGACCCCGCTGGACCACCAGGGATCTACTTTGTAAGTCTTGGGGAGGGATCGGGATGGGGGGGGGGGGGGTGATGAACTATAGTTAAGGTAAATGTTTGGGGTGGTTTGGGGTGGGTTTTAATAAAAAAAAAAAAAAAATGTGTGCCCCTCCCCCAGGCAAACCCGAAAACCGAAATTTCCCCGAAAGTCGGGGAAAATTCTTTTCGGGTTTCGGGCCTCCGAAGAAAACCCGAAGTAGGAAATTTCGGGCAATTTCCTACTTCGGGCGAACAACGAAGCACATCTCTACTGCTGACTGCCATCTTGCCCTCGGAGTTCCTTAGGCAGCGTGCACACTCTCGGGCCAGTCTTATCCACGTCATGGCGGGAACCTCGGTGGCATCCCCCTCCCCGGATGATGTCATACATTTTGGACTCTTAAGCTGGCTGGCCCTGTCTGCCTATCAATTGGCAATGAGTTCTCTCATTGCTGAATCCTCTTCGCTCATTACGGACTTCCCGTTCCAGCTCCTGCTTCCTCAACATGAGACGTCTTGGGTACCTGCTCCTTGGGGGCCCTTTCCTCATCTCTGGCTATCAGCTCCTCAGAGGGCCTTGTGCCTAGGACCGCTGCCTGCCCCGATCCATGGGGCTTCCTCTGGAACCATCGCTACTTCTACAGTGAGTAGTCCGCTTCACGGACCAATACCGTTACATCTCTACTGAGGAACCCTCATCGGTGTATCCCGCTCTGCAGACCATTCCTGTATCATCTCTACTGAGGAACCCTCATCAGTGTACCCTGCTCTGCGGACCATTGCCGAATCATCTCTACTGAGGAACCCTCATCGGTGTACCCCGCTCTGTGGACCATTGCCAAATCTTCTCTACAGAGGAATTCCCTTTGGGTATACCCCACTTCACAGACCTCGCGGCACCTCTGTGTCTGTATGACTTTTCTGGGACACTCCCTGCTCCACAGGCAGTGTCACTCTACTTCTCTATAGAGACTCAAGGACATCCGAGCTGTATCTGACATCAGCCACCGGCACCGATGCTTCACGGCTGCACCCCCTGGGGCCATCCTTTTTAGCACCTTCTGTCCTTCCAGTTCACTCTCTCTCTGCTTCCTCTCCAGTATCTGCTGTTCTATGCACCCCGCAGCTGAGACCTTGCCTCCCAACAGTGAGGTTCACGAGACTCCTCTCCCTTGGGCGGTACCATCTCTCACCTCGGCCCAGGGCCCACATATCCACAAATCCTAACACTAGGTCTTCCAGCATCCACTAGCTGCCCTCTCTGACGTATTTTAAACTCTGCAGCCCGTATAATCACCAACATCCCTCACAGAGAACACATTACACCAACACTTCAATCCCTAAATTGGCTCCGTATTCAATATAAGGTTCTCTATGTCATTCACAATGTAATCTATAATCCATCATCTATTTGACTATGTTGTACTCTAAGACTCTACCACCCATCTTGTAAACTAAGATCTATGGATAAATGTATACTTGAAGTTCCCACAGTAAAAATGACCAGACTAGACTGAACCCGTAGGTTGTCCAATTTTATAAAATTCACTTCCAGATCATATCTGCCTTATCTCAAAATCCAAAGAATTTGAAAAAGCTCTTAAGACTCATCTCTGTATCCTCACTTACAATAAACCAACAGACATATAACAAATGCTTATTTTCTCTTACTGATTTGTTCAGTTTTTATAACATATCAGCACTTATTTTACCAGTGTATTTAGTTTTATTTTCTTCTTATTGATTGTCTCATATTTCTTTATGTAATGAATTAATGAAATATTATGTATGTATATTCTTCCACTTGTAAACCACTTAGATCTACAACCAAATTTGTATAGGCAGTATATAAGAATTTTTAAATAAATAAAATAAATAAATATCAGGTCAGACACCTGTTCTCCTGGATTTCCTTTATTTAATCTATTCGATTTCCTTATCTTTGGCTCTGGTTCTATAGAAGCTGCATCTCCTTCCATCTGATTATCATTGTCATGTTCCTCAGGTTCTGAGACTGTAAAGTTCTCTGTTTTAAAAGAAACATCATTGCATCTTCTTCTTCCTTTATTTAATTATCGGCGCTGGCAACTCCACATTTCTCTGCTGGTATATCAGTATTGTCTGTCTCTTGATCAGTATTCCTTTCATGCTCTCTTTCTGGGTAGATCTACTCATACACTCAGAGAATTCTCTTGAAATTACAATACAGTGTTGTGCAATAATTTTTATTACTATACCAAACCTGTAAACATGTACACCATTAAAATTCGTAAATATCAATCACTCAAACATTCACATGTTAAAAACAGAGAACTAATGACACAGTATAATCCTTACAGTGCATCAAATTCGAGTACAAAGATAATACATCTCAAATATTTATAATACAGAAACCCTTTTCTTCATAAAGTTTCCAATGTTTTCCAACTTGACCACTTATTTTTCTTTTTGTGAACTCCAGATGTTTATATAGAATATGTGCGTGCTGATTTTCTGCACCCACACGCCGCTGTGCAATACTCCACAGCTTCTCTAGTTAATTGTGTCAAGGGAACTAGCCCTTCACCACTCCATCCACATCTATACAGTCCAACAACGGATCCTTGTTTCACCCACGCTTGGGCTACATCAGCGACATCTTCTTAATAAGTACAGAATATCACCTACAACAATCAAACAATGAAAACTGTGTATAATTAAGCTTTCAAAACGCAAAATTATGTCCAGACTGTACACTACAAGACACCCAATACATATTAACTATTACCTGTTTTAATGCTCTCAATACAATTTCAAACGTTGTGCAAATTGCAGTGTCTTTCTATCGATTTTAAATACAGCCTCTAAAAAAGTCAAAATGTATCAAGGGTAAGTCATATTAATAATACCGAGACAAGCATTTAAGTTAAGAACATAAGAACATAAGAAATTGCCATGCTGGGTCAGACCAAGGGTCCATCAAGCCCAGCATCCTGTTTCCAACAGAGGCCAAAACCAGGCCACAAGAACCTGGCAATTACCCAAACACTAAGAAGATCTCATGCCACTGATGCACTTAATAGCAGTGGCTATTCCCTAAGTAAAATTGATTAATAGCCATTAATGGACTTCTCCTCCAAGAACTTATCCAAACCTTTTTTGAACCCAGCTACACTAACTGCACTAACCACATCCTCTGGCAACAAATTCCAGAGCTTTATTGTGCGTTGAGTGAAAAAGAATTTTCTCTGATTAGACCTCTATCATATCCCCCCTCAGCCGTCTCTTCTCCAAGCTGAACAGCCCTAACCTCTTCAGCCTTTCCTCATAGGGAAGCTGTTCCATCCCATTTATCATTTTGGTTGCCCTTCTCTGTACCTTCTCCATCACAACTATATCTTTTTTGAGATGCGGCGACCAGAATTGTACACAGTATTCAAGGTGTGGTCTCACCATGGAGCGATATAGAGGCATTATGACATTTTCGGTTCTATTAACCATTCCCTTCCTAATAATTCCTAACATTCTATTTGCTTTTTTGACTGCTGCAGCACACTGAGCTGACAATTTTAAAGTATTATCCACTATGATGCCTAGATCTTTTTCCTGGGTGGTAGCTCCTAATATGGAACCTAACATCGTGTAACTACAGCAACGGTTATTTTTCCCTATATGCAACACCTTGCACTTGTCCACATTAAATTTCATCTGCCATTTGGATGCCCAATCTTCAAGTCTTGCAAGGTCCTCCTGCAATGTATCACAGTCTGCTTGTGATTTAATGGAACATTTCAAAAAGACGCCGCCAACTCCTACCTTCCAAAGAGTTCAATGCTTACCCAGGAAAAACGACTCTCACATGTCAAAGAAACGTAATGACGTGTCCCTACATCCACCAATGTTATATATCCTCTTCATTATCCCAAATCCCGCATTCAAAAAACCTTAATTATATCCACCTGAGCCCTCCTCAACTCACATGTAGAAACACATCACATTCAATGGGTCCATTCAGTCCCTTAGGGGCCACCGTCCCCCATCGAAAAATAAAGCACTGTTCTAAACGGCGCAAAGATGCCGATGAATCACATCCTGTTACCAAATGGAATTCTTTCACTACAAAGAATTTAATATCATCTAATGTATGAGACTTTTGTGTCCAGTGCTCTACTAAAGGGGCACTCATTTTCTTTGCATTAATGCGACTTCTATGTTCTATTATCCATAATCTAACCTTTCTACTTGTTTGGCCAATGTATATAAGATTACACGGACATATAATCACATAAATAACTCCACTCGAGTCACAAGAAAAATGGAAATTTTAAACAAGGATGATGGAATTATTTGATTATCAATACGTGTTTACACACAGAACATGTTCCACAACAAACTTGACCATATTCCCTATCATCTACAGCCTTCAATTCACGATTCTTGAAATAATCCCCCAAATTCTGGCATTTCTTTACAACAAAGATAGGTTTTTCAGCAAATACAGAAATAGATGATAACATCTGCCAGTGACCTAGAATACTCTGGTTAATATCAGACATTCTGGATGAATATGGAATAGTACAAACAGCTCTTGACAACGTAGATTTTTTATTTAGTATAAGATTATCTCTATTTGCATAGAGCGCTCTCTTATAAGCTTTTTTTTACAATGGCAGGTTTATATCCACGAGAAATAAACCGATCTTTTAATTGTTGAGATTGAATTTTAAATTCCGTAAGAGATGTACATAATCTTCTATATCTTAAGAACTGACCAATTGGTATGTTTTCCCGCAACTGTTTAGGGTGGAAACTCTTGAAATGAAGTAAAGTATTCCTGTCCGTACTTTTACGATGTACAGTCGTCACTAATTTGTCATTTTATATACATATAACCATATCAAGGAAATTTATCATTTTAAAATCCCACGTATATGTAAACTTCAAATTGGGATCATACATATTTAATTTGTTCAAAAAACTTTGCGGACATTCACTGGACCCCTGCCACACAAAAAATACATCATCGATGAAACGTTTCCACATAATCACATGGGAAAACCACTTTGATTGATAAACCAATTTTTCTTCAAAGGAAGATACATATAGACATGCTGTACTTGGGGCTACTGGAGACCCCATTGGAATTCCCTTGATCTGTAAATACGTATTAGTGTCAAAACTGAAAATATTACACGTCAACACAATTTCTGTTAACTGTAACACAAATTGTAACCTGCTAGCAGAAACATCCAGTTTCATAAGTTGACTCTTTATAACCTGAAAGGCTTCCATTTGGGGAATATTCGTGTATAATGAAGTAATGTCTGCCGTTACCAATATCCAATCTTCAGATGGTCTAGGTAATTCAGATAATTTGTTTATAAAGTCAGTATTTATTTATTATTTATTTAGTGATTTTTATATACCGTGGCACGTATAGATATACATCACCTCGATTTACAGTAAACAATAAATTAGCAAAAGGCTTTACATATAACAGGATTTACAGAGTGTAAACAAATGAAAGCAACAGACTTTACATAAATAACTGTTTTCAGAAGAACATAATATAACTCCTTAACTATAAAGAACAAATGTATATTCTAATTCAATAACGATGCAGGAGAGCAAATATGTAATTAACCTGTTAAAGGCCTACTCCAATGTCGAGTTAATGTCAAGTCATAAATGTTGCAGTAGAATCTTTAATATATGAAGTAATTTACACAACAGATGCTTGAAGATAAGAGTAAATCATTTTTGCTAAGGGTTCCAAACTCGTCTGGATACCTGCTACAATTGGTCTACCAGGAGGTTTAACTAACGTCTAATGGTTTTTTGGCAGAATATAAAAATATGCTCGTTTGGGATAAGCTACATACAGATAACGACATTCCTTTTGAGAGATAATGTTGTTTCTCATAGCTAACTCCAATATTTCATTAATATGAGATTCTACCGACTGAGCCCATCCCTCATCTATCTGGACATAAAATTGTCGATCACCTAGTTGTCTCAAAACTTCCTGATTATAGTCCTCTCGATTCATTACAACCACCCCTCTTCCCTTGTCTGCCGATGTCACTACAATAGAATCATCTTTTCTCAAATGTTGAACCGCCCCCCATTCTTCCTTAGTCAGATTATAAGGAACAAATTCCTTAGTCTGTTCCATAGTCTCTAAATCCTGCCATACTAACAGTTGGAATTCTTGTAATAGCGGGCTAGGTGGAGTGGGAGGAATCCAGTTTGATGGTTTATATAACCTCTCTCTACTACTTGTGTCATCTTGTTCATTTGAAACATATTCATCTTGTTCATTTGAGAAAAATTCACGCAAATGTAAACGCCTAAAGAATTTTTTTAATTCAATGCGTGTTTCCATTGCATCATGTTTGCAAGAAGGGACAAAGGAGAAGCCCTTATTAAGGACTCGAATCATATCTGTTGTAAGTATTTTACAAGATAAATTAAATACTGCGTTATAATTGTCAGACCCCTCAATAGGGGACTGTTTATCACTAATCATTTGCGTAGGTTGTACCCCACATTGCTGGTCTTTCCTGTCTGAAATCGAGAATCCCTTAAATTTTTTTGACCCCGAGATCGTTGATCTAAAAAATCTGAACGTTGACCCTTATTAGATGTGTCCTTAGAATCATCATCTTTAAATCTTACTTGTCGCGCGTCTTTCTGTTGTTTCTTAACATTCTCTGATTCATCATTAGATTCATCAGAGGATGAAAAATCCCCTCTCTGTCTACGTACCTTCCTATGTAATTGCATCCAAGGATATACATATCCACTAGAATAATCTTTTTCGTCCCTTTGAAACTTATTAATTTTTATTTTCTTAGTCTCATTACTATATGCTTCTAATTGTTCCTGTAAGTCCTTTATCTGTTCATCCAATACTTCCTTTGGAAATTCACACTGAATTTTCTCTATTTCTGCTTCCTCTTCATTCTGCATCTCCTGCATCTTAATTTTCGTGTTCTCTACAATCAGGACCATAAGATCATATGAACATTTGTTCAGAATGGAATTCCATTTCTGAACAAACACTTCATCTTTCGCAAATAATGAGGGTTCCTTATGTATCCGCAAACCCTGCGGAATCCGTTTCACATGACAGTATTCCGCGAGGGTAGTGCATGAAATTCCATTCTTATCATTTTCTTCTTATTCTTCATATAGGTGATATTCTGTACTTATTAAGAACATGTCCCTGATGAAGCCCAAGCATGGGTGAAACAAGGATCCGTGGTTGGACTGTATAGATGTTAGGGGTGTGCATTCGGATTGACCGCATTAGTAAAACGCAACTCATATTTTTTTTTTACTTAAAAAATTGATTCGACATAAACGATCGGATTTCCCACATATCGAACATAGATATGTTCGATATGTGGGAAATCGCGATTGTTGAGCCAAAATAAAAATATAAACCCCCTCACCCTCCTTAATCCCCCCCCCCCCCGACTTACCACAACTCCCTGGTGATGGAGCGAGGAGTGAGGACGCCATTTCTGCAATCCTTGGCGAGAAGCATGTGACGTCGGCGGCACGTCGAGTGACGCCGGCGTCACGTGATTCCCGGCTCGTTCGCGCCGGACGGCTCGTTCGGCCCAAAAAGAACTTTTGGCCAGCTTGGGGGGGCCTCCTGACCCCCCCAAGCTGGCCAAAAGTTCTTTTTGGGCCGAACGAGCCGTCCGGCGCGAACGAGCCGGGAATCACGTGGCGCCGCGTCACTCAGACGCGACGTCACGTGATTCCCGGCAAGTTCGCGCCGGACGGGCTCGTTCGGCGCGAACAAGCCGGGAATCACGTGGCGCCGACGTCACGTGATTCCCGGCAAGTTCGCGCCGGACGGCTCGTTCGGCCCAAAAAGAACTTTTGGCCAGCTTGGGGGGGTCAGGAGGCCCCCCCAAGCTGGCCAAAAGTTCTTTTTGGGCCGAACGAGCCGTCCGGCGCGAACGAGCCGGGAATCACGTGATGCCGCGTCACTCGACGTGCCACCGACGTCACATGCTTCTCGCCAAGGATTGCAGAAATGACGTCCTCACTCCTCGCTCGATCACCAGGGAGTTGTGGTAAGTCTGGGGGGGGGGGATTAAGGAGGGTGAGGGGGTTTAATTTTTTTTTTTGCACATATGTACATATACCCAACTCATTGGATTTTTTTTATGTCCATATTGGCCGCAAGTGGGACCCCCTTTCAGACATAAAAAATATGAACATAAAATTTTGCTCTGCACATCCCTAATAGATGTGGATGGAGTGGTGAAGGGCTAGTTCCCTTGACACAAATTAACTAGAGAAGCTGTGGAGTATTGCAAACAGCGGCGTGTGGGTGCAGAAAATCAGCACGCACATATTCTATATCAACATCTGGATTTCACAAAAAGAAAAATAAGTGGTCAGGTTGGAAAACATTGGAAACTTTATGAAGAAAAGGGTTTCTGTATTATAAATATTTGAGATGTATTATCTTTGTACTCAAATTTGATGCACTGTAAGGATTATACTTTGTTATTAGTTCTCTGTTTTTAACATGTGAATGTTTAAGTGATTGAATTTACGAATTTTAATGGTGTACATGTTTACAGGTTTGGTATAATAATAAAAATTATTGCACAACACTGTATTGTAATTTCAAGAGAATTCGCTGAGTGTATGAGTAGATTTAGCTATTAGAGAATTTTTTGTATATATATTCCCTACGTGTTGTTTACCATACACTCTTACTGGGTAGGGCCATTGCTACTTGCACTCTTGTTTTTGTTATTTCAGATCCAAGCCTTAGTGATTAATCCTGGTTCATCCTTTCTTTTTCATCAAAATATGCCAGATTGCATATTTGTAATTTTGTTTTGAGATCTAAGATCCTATAATCGTCATTCCTTACTGCATATCCCAGCATGATTCCCAATTCTCTCCTGCACTGATATTTGTTTCTCTTTACTTTGGTGATATACACAAGTTTTGCAGCCAAACACTCCCAGATTAGATAAATTAGGCTTGCTTCCATTCCACAGCTCAAAGGGGGATTTATCTGTACTCTTGGTCAGTAGACAATTATGTAAATAAGTGGCAACACTGATTGCTTCACTCCAGAAAGCATCTGTTAACTGTGCATCCAATAATTGACATCCAGTCATGTTCAGCAAGCTCAGATTCTTTCTTTCTGCCTCTAAATTCTGCTCAGGGCTATAGCTTACAGTTTTTTCTTCTTTATGCCTTTTTGTCTTACAAATTCCTCAGTTTCTATGCTGCAGAATAACTCTACATGTTCAATTCTAAATTTATTAATCTTCCTTTCAAATTAATTTTCAACATAGACGCAGTCATTTTAAAACTTTTCAAAAACTTCACTTTTATTTGACAAATATATGAAAATAGCTTTTGCCAAGATTTGTTTTCACTGCTATAGGACCACAAAACATATCCAATATTTGTTTACTTTCCTTTGTTTACAGCACCGGAAATGAGTTTCTTTTTGCTTTACTTCTTCTACAGCATTCACAGGGCATGCTGTTATCATCTTTGCAATTGCAAAGATCAAGCCATCTACAGGCTCTTCTCTTATGACCCTTGTGCCATAAATTGATTCCTCGGTTTCCATGTGAGCAAGCCTTAATTACACTGCACTTCTCTGCAGAATGCAATAGTTCAAGCAGATCTGCTCTAGTTTTATTAAAATTTAGCAAACTCTCACCATCTCTCTCCACTGTACATTCATAGCTCTTCAGAACGATCTCACAGCCTCTTTGCATCAAGTAATAAAGATTTAGATAATTCCCATCAGTTCAGGTGTCAAAAACAAATCTTTAAACTCAACAGTTCTCCCTCATTAATCAAACATCTTATCTGGATTTTCCCTTTTCCATGTGCTTCAACAGACCTACCCTCTGTGAGGAAAATCTTTTCTTTGAATGATTTGTCTAAAAAAAGAAATGCACTTTTATTGTACACATATTAATATGTGGCATCTAAATCCAGATGCTTTTTGTGCTCTTCTTCATTTGAGTTTTCTATCTTCAACAAATATTTGCCTGGTAACATCATTATTGAGATGTTCTTTTAGATCTGTGTTCTTGCCTTACTACATTTTGGAAGTGTTATGCTCTTCAGTCACAGACAGCTGCAACCGCTGTTGCTCACCTCTTCCCTCACAGCATTGACTCCACTGGGTAAACTTGCAGCCTCTGCCAGCTATCACCGGCCTGCCTGCCCCTGTTCCTGGGCCCTCCTGGATGGTGTGTATGCTGCTGACCGCCATCTTACCCTTGGAGTTCCTTAGGCACACGCGCACGCTCAGGCCAGTCTTAAGCACGTCATGGTGGGAACCTTGGGGGCGTCCCCCCCGGATGATGACATTCATCATGCACTCTTAAGCTGACTGGCCCTGTCTGCCTATGACTTGGCAACAAGTTCCCTCATTGCTGAATCTGCTTCGCTCACAAAGGATTCTCTGTTCCAGCTCCTGCTTCCTCGGCATGAGATGACCCGGGTACCTGCTCCTCGGGGGCCCTTTCCTCATCTCTGCTTCTCGGAGGGCCTTGCACCTAGGACTACTGCCTGCTCCATTCCCTGGGGCTTCCTCTGGAACCATCACTATTCTTCTGTGAGTACTCTGCTCTGCGGACCATTACCGTATCATCTCAACTGAGGAACCATCATCGGTGTACCCCATTCTGTGGACCATTGCCGTATCATCTCTACTGTGGTATCCTCCTTGGGTATTCCCACTTCCCAGACTCCATGGCACCTCAGAACCTGTGTGATTTTAATCCTGCACTCCACAGGCAGTGCTGCTCTACCTCTCTAATAAAGGCTTTAGACTTCTGAACTGTGTCTGACATCAGCTGAGACCTCGTCTCCTGATGGTGAGGCTCATGAGGCTCCTCCCCATGGGCATACCATCTCTCGCCTCGGCCCACATACCCACAAATCCTAACAGATTGCCAATTCCATGGACCCGAGACAGTTCTCTGCGATTCAGGCCAACAGAACAGCAAAAGATTCTAGAGACTTTGGCTTGCACCATAAATCAATTAAGTAATCGGCTGGACTCCATCCCGATGCCTGCCAAGCTTAGTTCAGCTTCACATGCATCTCCATTCCAGCCTCCAGTGCCCTTGCTGGCACCCCCTCATTTCGCAGGTGACCCCCTTGTTATCTAGGGGCTTCATGAATCAGTGCAACATGCACTTTTCTTTACAACCTGTATATTTCCTTGATGTAGTTTCCAAAACTACATACATCTTGTCCCTCCTGGACAGAAAAGCATTGGCCTGGGCATCACCCCTTTGGGAGTGAATGAATCTGATCCTCAACAACCTGCTGGGCTTCCTTGCCCTATTTCGCTCTGTATTCAATGACCCAGGTCGGAAGGCTGTCTCCGGGTCTACACTCCTGCATCTACCACAAAGTTCCAGATCTCTGACTGATAATGTCATCAAGTTTAGGACTCTCTCGTCTGAATTGCACTGGGACCTGGGCTGCCTGCGTGCTATATTCTTAGAAGGTCTGAGCCTGTGTATCAAGGACAAATTAGCAGCCTGAGAACTCCCTGAGGCCTTGCATTCTCTTCTAGACCTCACTGGTATCATTGACAGCCATCTGCGTGAGCATTCACACAAGGCCAGAAGATCCAAGAGGATTGCTTCAGGTGCTCCACACGTTCCCCCAACGTCATCCACCCAGACCACTACTACACAAAGCACCAAGGAAGAGGAACTGATGCAAATGGGCCATAGTCATCTATCTTCAAAAGAAAAGCATCGTTGTCAAAGATCTGGCTTCTGCATATATTGTGGTCAACCGGGTCATGCGGTACCCTCCTGTCCACTCTTTCCAGGAAACTCCCATGCCTAGGATCTGCTGAAGGAGTCCTCCTAGGCCTGACCATACCCTCTCCTCCATTAACTCTGCCTGTCTCAATTAATTTCGATTCTCAGGATTTTCACACCCTGGCATTGGTGGACTCCAGGGACGGTGGAAATTTTATCCTCAGACAACTAATGGAACACCTTCGGATTCCCACCGTCCATACGCCAATGCCATTACTACTCTCTTCTATTCATTGCAAACCATTACCAGGCAACGTTACCTTCTCTACAGTCCCCATTCGACTTCGCACTGGAACTCTGCACACAGAGACTATTTCTTTTCTGTACTGGACACAGCTATACACCCTGTGGTCCTTGGACTGCCATTATTAAAAGTACACACTCCACAATTAGATTGAAGTACTCTATAATTGTCCCAAATGGGTAACTACTGCCATAAAAAGTGCTTGGAAGTCATGTCCCCGATGCCTTGCCTAGCCACTACAACATCCATTCCAGGTCTTCCACCGTAATATTCCACCTTCAAGGATGTGTTTTCGAAGAAAGCCGCAGACATTCTACCTCCTCACCGCTCATTTGATTATGCTATAAATTTATTGCCTAACACTGAGCATCCCCGAGGAAGGGTCTACCCACTTTCACTGACCTAGACAAAGGCCACATGACCTTTCTTCTTACACAGCTAACAAACTGCATCTCTTGTTTCTGCTTTGAAGACATTATAATCCATTTCTGACAAATTGACATCATTATTTTAAGAGCCTTTTGCATTGATATAAACTCTGACACATGTCTAGTCATGTTCCCCCTCCCCACTTCTGTTAGCTTTGTGGTTAACAGTTTTGGAAAATTATAGTCTAGGAAACGTAGACAGCTTTGCAAATGTCTCCTTAATTGTTTACCACATCTCTTTTCCTGTAGGGAGATCTGAAATTAACTTTAAGATGTCAATACCTATGTGTGGAATGATTGATGTTTTAACCCTTAATGTGGCTGAAAGAACTCATAGTTTGGATCAATGCACAGACGTTTAGCTGCATTCATAGAATGAATCTTACAGCCAATTTACATGACTAAAATGATTTATTTTCTAGCACATTACTTTGGTAATTATTCCCCAGTTTCCCAACTGGATCAAAGCATGGGTACCTTTCAGGTCTTCACTTTTCTGTAAACCTGATTTTGTTTGAGTTAGGTTCACTTGAGAATCCTTCTGACATTTGTAATCTGTAGGTCAAAGACAGAAAAGATATAAATAAAATAACTTGTTACTGCAAATATTTATGAACCAGGCTCACTGGGGAAGAGAGAGAGAGACAGGTACAGACAGACCTGGAGGATACAACAATTAAGGTACAATGACCATACAATTTCCAAAAATTGTAAACCATATAAATGGAAGGGAATCAACTTAACAATGTGGAATATCTTTTATTACATAGCAATGCATTTCTAAACAAGATGTGCTTCAAGGATATGGCTGAAATATATACATGCTACAAATCCCCCTGATGAAGCTGTTTACAGTGGTCTCTGTTGGGATATACATTGTATCTGTGTACACTCTGCATTTATAAGTGTGATTGTAAGACACATTGTATCTATTGGCACTTACAATGTTGTTTTTTATAAATGTGATTGAAAGGCACATTGTATCTATAAGCTCTTGCAATGTGTGTAGGATTGAGGCATGCTGAAGCATTATGCATGGTGGGTATGTGAGTGATATGTGCGTTATAAGTTTTTAAATTTTATGACTGTTTTCTAAACTATTGGTTAAATTTGGGCAGTGAACATTCTAGTATCTATTTGAAAAGTAGTTTAAATCTTTGATGATGGAAAGTTTTTAAATGCAAGGCTATGTAAGAAAAGATATTCCACATTGTCAATTGATTCCTTTCATTTTTCTGACAGACAGACCTAGGACAATACACTGAAAGGGATCAATTCAGTTCCCTAAACTTCACACTAAAAAATCTTTACTGTGGAGGCACTACATGTTTTTTTAATGTGCACAGTAAAATCACAGTTAATGTGTCATTCAGTAACATAATGATAAACAGCGAGTGCTAGAGTGACACAATGTATCACGATGTATACTAAACTGCATTCATGCTGTTGGAAAATTAACAACTGAATGTTAATACTGTGCTCGCAATGCTATTTACCTCCTTTACGCTATTTTGTGCATTGCAGTGCAGACTTTCTCCAAGCTCTCCCTGCTCTTTCCCATATATATATATGTAATGCATGATACCCTGTAATTTATAATTCCTCGTTTTAACATTTAGTTTTTTTTTCTACTTGTACTGCCCTAAGATACCCAGTTTTATATTGCTCCTCTTATTCACCTTATAGATAGTTTGTTTCTTATTCACACAATTGCTATTGTTCTATGTAAGGGCCTCGCCCAAAAGTTCTTAGTTGTATATAAACCGATACGATGTTCGAAGAAAGCAAACCGGTAATCGATCCAGATGGATGTCAGCAACAAACACAGGAAGATGGATCGATATAAAACAAGATTTTATTGAAGCTTGCCCGACTCTGGCCGAGTTTCGCCACTTCAATTGGCTTAAACAATCTTCTCTGACTTGCCAAAAGTCCAGCGGGGATCCAGGAGCGACCTCCTTTCACGCCATCTGTCCAATCCCAATACTCAAAATGTCTCAAAATGGCGCCGATCGCCGCCATTTTGAGACTCTAAATTGCCATCCTGCCAATACTCAAAATGGCGATCGGCGCCATTTTGAGTATTGGCGGGACGGCGATTTTGAGTCTCAAAATGGCGGCGATCGGCGCCATTTTGAGTATTGGGATCGGACGGATGGCGTGAAAGAAGGTCGCTCCCGGACCCCCGCTGGACTTTTGGCAAGTCTTGTGGGGGTCAGGAGGCCCCCCCAAGCTGGCCAAAAGTTCCGGTTGGGTCCAACGAGGGTCCCGGAGCGACCTCCTGCCACATGACCTACCTGTCACGTGGTAGGAGCACAAGATGGCGCCAGTGACCATGTGACAGGGGCTGACCAATGGCACTGGCAGCCCCTGTGACACAGGCTATCGGCGCCATGAGGAAACCACAAACGAGTGCAGGGATGGCTTCCTGACTCCCCGCTGGACCACCAGGGAGTTTTGGTAAGTCTTGGGGGGGTCAGGAGGGTGGGGGGTCAGGAGGGTGGGGGTTTTAAATGTTTATTGAGGAGGCCGAATACAACGGATATCTGTTGAATACGTGGGGAGTTGTGATGCGTTTCACTTCCCCACGTATTTTTCAGATTGCAAAAAATAAGTTGCGGATTACAAATACGTGGAAAACGGATGCACATCCCTAGTAGAGAGGAGGGGATGGAAAGCATTAACAAATAAATATCTGAAATATGTACATACAATATGTCTCAAGAACCAGACACTAAAATAAATACAGCACAATTTTATTTTACCCTGCCTAAAGCTTGAAGAATGAAATTAGTTAAAAAGAAAGAACTCAAAACAAGTAACTGGTAAATGATTGTGTTCAACTTTACAGCCGTACTGTTAACACTCTATTTTCTTTTTGCAAGTAACAATTTGGAATCTTTCTCAACTAGAAGTGAAACAAATTTCCAATTACTTTAAATTCTCAACTTCATGTAACTTTACTCATTTAGTAATGTCAAGGTCAATATTCAAAGCTGGCCATTAAAATAACTTTATTTATTTATTTTATTTATTGTTTTTGTTATACCGAGTTTCATGATAGGCATCACATCAACCCGTTAGACCTAGATTCAACATTTTGCTTTTAAAAAAAGGTGGGGGGGGGGGGGGGAGAAAGAGAGAGAGAACCTCTGTAGAGGGTCACATATAAGTTAACAATTTATACAACTTTAAGAGGGTCCACCTTGATTGCAGCTAGGTAGAGAGTACATCAAAGTAGGTGGAGAGTACATTGTAAAAATCTGCTCTTCTTTTACCCTTCATCACTACAATTCACATTAAATCTTAACTGCTGGCAACTGTGCTGTTCGTACTTCTTACTGTGCATGTAAAACTGACCCCCAAAACCTACTCTAACCCCCAAACCTCATCCTGAGTTCAGAATGTCCCCTCTTACAGTGGTATAAATAGTTACCTGACATTTGGGCCTTTCTCTCTCTCTCATTGAAATTTGTAATAAAAATGAGTTCTTCCAGTAACTCAGGCACAATACAGAAAAAGGTGCAATTATTTACTATCACATGCCATGCTAACCAACCCTCATTTCCATTTACTCTGGCCAAGCATGCATTACAGCATTATCGTGTGTGTTAGGGCCCTAACACAAAATGATAAATGATCCTGTTAGCTGGTTATAAATTATCTGGCTAAGTTACAAGGTACATTCAGCAGCACAGCTATACCGCTGAATATACACATATATCTGCACAAATTATAACCAGCTAAATTAGACCTGCTCTATGGCAAGTCTAACTTATCCAGTTAACTTATGCAGAGAAGAGTGAGTATCACTACTTAGCCATATAACTTATTCGGCCACTTCAATCCACCCACTGCTCACCACAACTTAGCTGTATAAGCGACTTATGTGGCTAAATGGTGCCACTGAACATAGGTACATATTCCATGACATCTACATAGCTACATAAGTTACACTTAGTCAGTTAAATAGCACTGAATGTACTTTGAATATCGTCCTTGGCATTCCTTCTATTTTCCAGGAATCTCAAAACATGGTGCACAGTATCAGATAAATATTACACACAATACCTTTTCAAAACTTACCAGAATTTACTGTCCAAAAGTTCTGATTCTTTTCCCTAAATCTGTATTTCTTATGTCTTTCATATTTTCAGTATAGGAACCTCAGAATAAGTATGTTGGCATCTTAGTGTACTTTATTTATACTAGAGCTCTGGATTTGGCTTTGAACAGTTGAGTAGTCAAATATGTGATAACAATTAGAGTAGTGCAAGGGATCTCATCCAAAACCAGAAAATCAAGAAATTGAACAGCTTGAGATCAGTACTTTCTGGGAGAACCACACCACACTCATTAGAGAAACCATTTAGATGTTCTGCATGTCATGCCAATCTCCTTCAAAACATTCAGTTTATCAAAATTACACCCACAAGCATGTAAAGCAGGGATATTAAATAAAAGCTTCTTTTTTTTTTCTTAAAGATTCTTATCACAAGTCATTTTTTTTGTAGTGAATCAGACTATTGGTAATTATCTTCAACAGAATGACTGGCATTTCCCATGCTACTCTGCCTTCCACAGCCTTGGAGGTACCTTGGAGTTATTTCCCCTTTTTATGATTTCTTCCCACAAGTTCTAAGACAATTGATTACAAAACCCCAGATCTGGAGCCCAACATAGGCCACAATACTTCTTCCATTGAATTTAATAGCAAACTAAAACCAAAACAAAACAAAAAAAAAACAAAACATTTTTGGGGGTTTGAAACTAAAGAAATGAATTCAGATCCCCATCAAGCAAATTTCAAAATGAAATCAGTTTTTTTTTCTCCTGCACATCCCTAGAGATCATCAACCATCAAGAGAAATAAACAGAGACCTAAAACATTTGACCGAAAGATAAAGAAATAGTTCCAATAGTATCAGGTGCCACTGATATGATTAAAAGGAAATTCAAATCTCACCTTGATATGTTGCCTGTACATTTTATACCCCATGAACCACAGAAGGAAACTCCCTTTAGCACATCGAAATTATGAAGAGGAGCACTAACAGCAAATTCTGAGAGACTAAGATCATACCCGGCACACTCTTGCACACGAGTGAGTTTCATTCCTGCCATGGTATGTGCAAAGCTAACCCATTTGGAGACATTATAACTCAATATAATGGTGCTTCATACACAGATATAACCAGGGGTCACATCTGAATTATAAAACAGACAAATTATTTTATTTTATTTATTTATTTAACATTTTTCTATACCGACCTTCATGGTTAAATACCATATCAGGTCGGTTTACATCGAACAGGGGTAAATAAACTAAGGTAAAGGAAAAAAAAGTTACATTAAATGAGGACCGTGAACTTGAAAGCTTAGGTAGCTGGAAGAAAAAGATTAAGTTAAGTTAAAGGGAGACATAACAAATTCCAGAAGAATTCCAGAGAAGGTTCCATTGTTCGTGAGTAGATAACACCTAATGTGTGTCCCATGGTTCTGGGAAGGCTTGGTGGAACAGGCACGTTTTGAGTTTTATCTGTGTTATAATTCAGATACCCCCAAAAACAACAGGCAAATTATCTGTTTTACTTACAGAATGCCCTCCCCCTGGGTTATGGATACTTACAGATCCTTCCCAGGGCTATTGATACAATTAGTAAAAACATAGCATCAGTAGGAACAGTGAGGCATAGAACCCATTAGGAGACATTACCCCTGAATGCATATCACAATAGAATGGTGCTTTATACTCAGATATCCCTAGGGGTCACATTTAAATTTTAACACAGGAGAATGATGTGTTATACTTGCAGAGTGCCTCACCCCCTGGGTTATTTTATGGGTTACGTATGATTACAGTTCAAGAGAAAGGTGTACTGTACTTACAGAGAGTCCCCAGGATTATTGACACAATCAATAAAAGAAGACACAGGATCAGTAGGAAGAGTGAGGCGTAGAACCAGCGACAGGATTCACATTGCTGTGCTACAGCTATGAAAGAGATAGGAGAATTAATTCCTATATGCTACATTTATTAACCAACATTTAACTCTGCAGAAAAAGAGAAAATTGTTAGCATACATTTACCAGAGCAAATCACGTCCCTGGAGTTTATGAAATGCACAGGACAGAACTCAGATCAAACTGCACTGTATTGTCCTTCCACTTGGAAGCTGGTGACAATATCACTACTATCTTAGGGCATTGACCTGCTTAAAGTTTCACCAAAGCCAAATTCAATGTAATTAGGAATGTGCAAAGATTTGAATGTCAAACTCAAAATGGGCATTTTTCCTCCTTTGTTTGAGTTTGCTTGAATTTGTGGCTTATCGGTAATGAATACAGTGAAGGATACAAAATCAAATCTACAAATCCTCTCTCACATATAACTAAAAACATACACGCAGAGAGCACATCTATAATATATAATTATTGAGTTACACATACTTTTTAATATCTTTGAATCTGTTTAATACAAAAGTTCAAAACTAAATGCTATACCAATACTATCAATCTTAACCATCACTGGAATCAATCCTCAAAACTTTTAACACACATCATCCATCACACCTATCATATTTATTCATTCACACTATCATATATAAAACCATCATTTATACCATTCATGTTAAAACCATAATCTATACAAAATGCTAACAATAAAATTAACAGTTCAAAATCTTAAGTATCACAATGTAAAATATTTATAATGTGTCCTTTTAACAAATTCCTAAATACTCAATGAAAAATGAGCACTTGTTCAAAAAGTCACTTAATTCATTTCATAAATAGATCCAATATCCAATATCTGAATCACTATTAACACGCTGCTAGTATGACTTCTCTATAATTTCCTTCATTCACAAAGGCTTCTTTCAATGTTTCTATGTCGTTTTCGATTTCTGAACCACTCCTGCTGGTTTAAAGATTTTTATCTTGCTCTCAGTTTTTTTTAATCACTTCTGACAAGAATTCTTTGTTTCACCCCATGTTATCAAGTGCGATAAGGCCCTAACACAAAAATATAAATAAACCTACAATTAAAGATCTTCAAGGTCCACCAGAAGGCTTGGCAGCAGGTGGTGATGCAGCGAGAGGATCAGATCCTGCTTTTACTAGGGATGTGCAGAAGGAAAAAAATTGTTTCGGTTCGTATTTTCGTTTCGTGGGAACCCCAATTCATTTCATTAGATTCATAGGGGAAAAAAACAATTCATTAATTAGTTTAATTCATTTTCGTTTACCATTAAAGTCAATTGGGGAAGTATTTGCAGCCTATTTTTGGCCGCAGAATTGGGGTTTTCTTATCAATTTGGATGAAACTTCTGGGGAGCAATCATCAGAATGGGAAAAGAGCTCCAAGGTACTTAGTCTGTGGCAAAGTGGCACCAAAGTGGCATGAATAGCCTAAGGCACTGTAAAGGGGCAAAGGGGTACCAGGAGTGGCAAGAGTGCTTTAACAGAGGTGCAAAGCAGCAGCGAGAGTGTCAAAAACACACCACAGCTTCAAAAGAGAACATCGATAACAGTTGCATGAACCTTCGAAGGCAGCACAAGAGGCAAAGTGGCATCAACATCCTAAAGCACAATGAAGGAGGAACATAGCAAGCAGAAAGGGTGTCAGAAAAAAACCACAAGGCACCAATAAAGGGATAAGCAGCAAAGAAAGACTATCATCAACACACTGAGGAACCATGATAGTGGCAAGAACACAAGGAGAAGAGTGAGTCATCTGTGCTATGGCAGCAAGGCAGAGTGGCAGAAAGTAGATAGGGGCAAGACAGGCTGGAAGAACTGAGCTAGTCATGACACTGTGGTATTGATAGTAGAGATGTGAATCGGAACCGGAATCTGATCAGTTCCGGTTCTGATCCAAATCTTAAAATGTTTATCGCCCAGCCCGATTTGAGTTCTGATTATCGGCTGCGCCCGATCCGATAATCAAAAAGCCCTCCCCCACCCTCCCGAACCCCCAAAAAAGGTTTTAAAATTACCTGGTGGTCCAGTGGGGGGGGGGGGGGGGGGCGGCGCGATCTCCCGTTCTCGGGCAATTGGCGCCATTTTGGCTGCCACTAATTTAAATGGTGCCGATGGCCGATGGCCCGATAAAAAAAAACCCACCCAACCCTTTAAAATGACCCCCCCCCCCCAAAACCTTTTAAAATTACCTAGTGGTCCTAGTGGCAGCCAAAATGGTGCCGATGGCCCTAGAGTGGGAGATCACGCCGGGCCCCCCCCCCCCCCACTGGACCACCAGGTAATTTAAAACATTTGGGGGGGGGGGGAGTTGGGAGGGTGGGGGATTTGTTTTAAATCGTCAGGGTGGGTTTAGGGGTTGTTTTGGTGTGCCGGTTTTCCCGCCCTCCCCCGATTTACGATTTTTCATGATAAATCGAGGGAATTTCTATTGTATCATGACTCTTACAATTTTTGACGATTTAAAAAATATTTGACGATTTTTATAAATCGTCAGAAAATGATTCACATCCCTAATTGATAGGGGCAAGACAGGCTGGCAGAGTGGAGGTAGTCTGGTCCCTGTGGTATTGATAGGGGAAAGACAGGCTGTCCCAGGAGAGAGTTCCCTTTCCTTTGTGCAGGAAAGGACTCCCTAGGATGGGTTCACCCCTAGAGTGGGGTGTTTCCGTTGGCGTCTAGTGAATTCTGACTGTACTTACGCACTTCAGCTGATGACAAAGGAACTTGAAGAGCTCTCAGAAATAAGAATATTGCTACAAATCTGCAATATCAACCTATGTTGACTTTGTACCGTAGAGGTCAAACACTTGTAGGAACACAAGGCCTGGATGAACAGGCACAGCAATCGAGGTCAAACACCAGTAGGAACACAAGGCCTGGATGAACAGGCACAGCAATCGAGGTCAAACACTTTTAGGAACACAAGGCCTGGATGAACAGGCACAGCAGTCGAGGTCAAACACTGGTAGGAACACAAGGTCTGGATGATCAGACAAGACAAGGCTCAGCCCACGGACGGTGTTAGGCCAGCAGTACTGGCCCCCGGTGTGCCAGGACAAGGTCTTCTTGGAGTCAGGTTGTTTGTGAATGCAGCTGAAAGTGGGTGGTAAACTCCATCTAAGGCTAAATACCAGCATAAGTCTGATAGTCAACAAGTAGTTCAATTAAAAAAAAAACTCCAGTAAAAAAAAGCCTGGCTGCCTACTAGACACAGTTGCAAAAAAGAACAAATATCTTTATCAGCAACAGAAAATTAATAGTAGCAAACTACCAATAGCAATTGAATAAAGATTTGAGACATTCTGAGAGAGCTCAAACAACAGACAAGCTTCTCAGATAGAACCCAAGAAGAAAGTGCACTGTGGTATGCTTGCTTAAGGTAGAAATGCAACAGGAAAAGCATCAGAGAGTGCTGAGAGCAGCAATTAGCTGGATGATTCAATGTGAACAGCAGTTCAACATGGCTCAGCGGGTACTAAGAGATAGGCGACACCCGGGGAGAGTTCCCTTTCCTTTGTGCAGGTATGTTGTGGTTTGATCTGTCACTTCTTCCTGAACTGGTTTACTTGCAGAAGAAAATGGCATCTTTTTCATTTTTGAAAGATAATTCAACAGAGGATGCTTTTAGAGCAATAGAGACTGCCATTTGTGAAGCAAGAACTGAACTAGAGATTATTTGTGAAGACCCAGAAGCTATTAACTGCTTATGCACTTCAGTTGATGACAAAGGATCTTGAAGAGCTCTCAGAAATAAGAAAACTGCTACTCAAGTCCAAATCTACAATATCAACCTATGTTGACTTTGTACCCTACACAGTGCCTCTGTAAACTATGGGAACACAGAGGATGAACTAGAATACAACCACCACCAGTTTTCTATAGTACTAGAAATATTAATGTTGGCACCTAAGAAAGATTTAGGGAAAATAGCCCATATTATGAAGGTCATGAAAACTATTGAGCATATGAAATATGCAAGCTCCAAACAGCTTAAGTCAGCTTTTTATGGTCTTACATTCCAAATGTTGCAAAACAGGAACAAGAATATTCTGGAAAGAAGTGATGCACAAATACATGAAACTGAAATTAGAGATACTAGAACTAAACTCAGACAGGCACAGCGTTTGGAGTCAGGTCCTTGTAATGATGTAAGGGCTGGATTGGCAGGCACAGCGTTTGGGGTCAGGCCTTTGTAGTGACGTAAGGGCTGGACAGACAGGCACAGCAGTTGAGGTCAGGTACATGTGCTGATATTATCTGTAGCATATGAGGTAGTTGGAGGTGCTGCAAGGCTTTAAATTGCTTTTATTCATCTTGCCATTCACAGGGAAAATTTGGAAACCCAAGCAAAAGCATGTTTATTTTTAAAAACACTAGCATTTCCATCAACTCTGGTGCCAGCCTTGAGCAATGAGGGCTCATGATATCCCCTGTCATTGAAAATACATGTTCACTCGGCACACTGGTTGGTGGACATGACAGATATTGCTGAGCCACTTTGGATAGGTGCTGCCAGACAGTGGACTTGTGTGCCCAATATGCCAGTGGATCTGTCTGCATGCCCTTTATGGGCTCTGTGAGATACTATGTCACTGAAATTTCTGCTGGTGTCTCCTTTGCTTCAATGGGCTGAGAATACTTCTTGCCAGCTGCTTTTGCTCTAGCTTGTTCCAGAACATGGCTTTGGTGTACTGAAGTTAAGGAGGAGGTACTAGCTGTTGCTGACAGAGTGCTGCTCCTGATTTGGCTTGCACTACTCTATGAAGTGCCCACTGTTTCCTCCTCTGCTTCATACCTAATCTGTCTCTCCCTATGGCGCTCCTGTTCATAGATGATTACTAACAGCAGGTTCTTCACAAATGTGAGACAATTGGACTATAGTGCGAGTTTCCCTTTCACACAGGGTCACAGACTGTGGTGAGCATGTACCTGTGGTCTTTTTTTTAAAGGTCCTAATCTTTCCTGCACCTTCTTCTGCAAAACACTGTGTTTTTGCGTGGGATAAACACTGTGGATCCATAAAATCAAGAGCCCGTCAATAAAGAGTGGGTGGCTAGCCAGAATGATGGCTACTGCCTGGAGACAATACCCTTATTCAATAAACATACACATGGTTACTGTGACTCCAACATCGCTCTAAGCTACAACAGCAAGAGGAAATGTGGAAAAAAGGATTCACACTCACAAAGTGGGGAGTAGCTGGCTTGTTACGGCGGTTACTACCCCAAACCAAATAAGCCTGATACTTCACTTTCAATGCATATCCTGCTTCAACGGCAGGGGAGAAGAAAAACTGATACTTCACGCATATCCAGCATAGCTCTCTGCTTCAACGGCAGGGGAGAAGAAAAACTGATACTTCACACATATCCAGCATAGCTCTCTGCTTCAACGGCAGGGGAGAAGAAAAACTGATACTTCACGCATATCCAGCATAGCTCTCTGCTTCAACGGCAGGGGAGAAGAAAAACTGATACTTCACGCATATCCAGCATAGCTCCCTGCTTCAACCGCAGGGGAGAAGAAAAACTGATACTTCACGCATATCCAGCATAGCTCTCTGCTTCAACGGCAGGGGAGAAGAAAAACTGATACTTCACGCATATCCAGCATAGCTCTCTGCTTCAACGGCAGGGGAGAAGAAAAACTGATACTTCATGCATATCCAGCATAGCTCTCTGCTTCAACAGCAGGGGAGAAGAAAAAAGGATTCGCACTCACAAAGCGGGGAGTAGCTGGCTTGTTACGGCGGTTACTACCCCAAACCAAATAAGCCTGATACTTCACTTTCAATGCATATCCTGCTTCAACGGCAGGGGAGAAGAAAAACTGATACTTCACGCATATCCAGCATAGCTCTCTGCTTCAACGGCAGGGGAGAAGAAAAACTGATACTACAAGCATATCCAGCATAGCTCCCTGCTTCAACGGCAGGGGAGAAGAAAAACAACCAATAAGGGCTGAATAACACAGTCTGGGTAAAACAAATAAGCATGGGTGTAGCTTGCTTATTGCGGCGGTTACTTCCCCTACTACCCATAACTAATCAAGCTTGATATTTCATTTGGTTGCAGCTCCATCACTGATCTCTACATTAATGGTGGGGGTGGAAGGGAAATAGTACCAAAGAGCTAAGAGAAACAGATAAGTATGAGAAAAAAATGTGAAGCTTGCTGGGCAGACTGGATGGGCCATTTGGTCTTCTTCTGCCGTCATTTCTATGTTTCTATGTTTCTATAAAAAGTCCAGACAATGCAGCACCTCTGCTGTCATTCTCTCTTCCTATTTAAAGCCCTCCAAATTTTCCTCCAGAAAATTAACTATAGGGATGACATCAGCCAAGGTGGCACTTCTGGAACTTAGCTCCTCCATGACATCCTTGAAGGGCTGCAGGATTTATACCAGCTGACTCATGACTAACCAGTCATGATGCCCTAGGTGACTCTGCACACCTATGTCCATTTCCACAGAAAGTTCATGAAGGGGTGTCTGCTGCTCCACTAACCTCTGCAGCATCATATAGGTGGAATTCCACTGGGTGCCAATGTCTTGAATGAGACACTTGTGAGGCATCCTCAAATCAGTCTGCTTTTCACGGAGAACCTGCCTTGCCTTCACACTTCTGTGGAAGTGCACTGCTATGTTCCTGCAGTTGTGTATTAAGTCCTGCAGGTATTCATTCTCTTGGTGCTTGTACTCCAACCCCAGTGCTGACATCACTACCAGGTGCAGAGTGTGTGCAAAACATTGGATGTTCTGAAAGCCCCCGTCAGTTATTGCCTTTACCATGTTTGCACCATTGTCTGTGACAAAGAACCCTGCCTGAAGATTCCTGTCTCTCTGATGTAGCTGCCAGCCCTCCAGGATCTGTCTGATGCATCATAGAATATTGGCTGAGGTATGGGCCTAGTCCGTCAGGTGGGTGTGCAGTAAAGCCCACATCTACCCTGATACTTGTTCACTAATAGAGCTGCTGCCTGCCCCTGCCTCAGCTAGGTCCCACCAATGTGCTGTCAGGAAGAGGTAAGAGTGTGCATCAGGTGAAATGCATACTCCCCTCTGCCTTAGCTAGCAGTGCTTGGATGCAACTGCAACACTGGTTGTACAGGCGGGGGATGACCTTTCTGCTAAATGTGGTTCTGAAGGGAACTTTTGTAATTTGGAGCTAAGACCTGCAGAAAATGCTTGAAACCCATATTCTCCACTACCTGCAAGGACTGGTAATCAAGGCCAATCATTTCCCTGATGCTCCTGGTTACAACTTTTGAGGCTGCTTGCCTCCTTCCCCAGGATAGCGTTACTGAACACCACCCCATTTCCTCCATGGTGGGTTGTTGCTTCTGACACATGACAGGGTGCTGCTGGCCTGCCACCTGATTGCTAGAAGGGGCTGAGGGCATGGGGTGACACTGCTCCATTTCAACCACCTTACGCGGCCTGGAAAAATGGGTCCCCTGCCTGGTACTGCCACTATCCCCAGATGTCAGTACTGTTGGATGTTGCTTCTGCATATGTATCATGCCAGAATTAGTTAAATGTCCCATTTGCTTGCCTCTGCTAATATCCCTGGCACAGTAATTACACTGAGTAAAATGCGGGTCCTCCCTCACTTTAAAGTGGCTTCAGATCACAGATTTCTTTCATTATCCCTTCTCTATAGCCTTTGGGGTGGATGCTGGCACTGGAGTGGAAGTAGTGGGTGCACCCTGAGAAGCAATGCCAGGAGCATCAGTCACACTCTGTGCCTGCGCTGACTGCTCTTCCTCCTCATCATCATCAGTTTCATGTCTCCCTTCCACCACTGAAGTGGAGGCTAAGACGGAACTAACTAATCATCCTAAACCTTCTTCAGCTATGAAGTCTTCCATTTCTGATGAAGGGAATCCTATACAAGATGATTTTTCTTCAGAATCAGATTCAAACAGTGCCTGCACTGCATCATCAGCATTAACTCAAGTCTGCTGTCGCACTGCTGCTTTTGGGTCTCGCTCTTTTGTCTTGCATGGCTTAGCCTCCCCTTCCCTCACCTCAAAAACAATAGGGTCAGAAACAGGTGGTGGCGGTGCATCATGTTTAAATTTAATTTTTTTCTGGCTGGAACTGCCTGCTCCTCCAGATATTTTAGATTGGAACAGCTCCCTTTTTTTTTTTTTAAACATGTTTTATTGAGGATAACCAAGAACAGAAAATGAGCACTGAATATACAGAGCAAAAAATACAATCCTCAAGGTGCTTTTCGTTATTTAAGTCCCCTATAATAACAATAACAATCCTGAGCTATCACATATGCAAGGTGTTAACATACAACTTGAACAGGAACATCTCTTACCCCCCTCCTGCACCCACCCACCCCACATACAGAGAGTCTCAGTCTAGAGAAAGAAAAACAAAAAAAAATATACCATATTGTTGTAATAGTCTGAACAATATATATAAAAACGAAATTCAATTGTATCCGGTAAAGAACGTAGTAGCATAGGGCCATCACAATGATGGCAGGATCACCCAAACTGAGGGTATATCCTTTGAAAACTCAAATATTATATAAAGGTGATATCTCCTGGATAACTTTTGGCAATGTCTTATAGAACTGGCCCCAAATGTCTTGAAAATGACGTTTCTTCTTTGGGGTAAAAAGCCGATACATCGAGCCATATTCCATTTGAAAGAGCTCAGTCATTAAATTACTCCATTGCGATTGAGTTGGAGAGTTGGGATCAATCCAGTGTAGAAGAATACACTTTTTTGCAATGAGGCAAGCCTTAGATATGAATAAAGTATTGTCCACATTGATACTGGAGTCACCATTATCATAGAAACATAGAAACATAGAAACATAGAAATGACGGCAGAAGAAGACCGAATGGCCCATCCAGTCTGCCCAGCAAGCCTCACACATTTTTTCTCTCATTCTTATCTGTTACTCTTAGCTCCTTGTTCTATTCCCCTTCCACCCCCACCAATGTTTAATAGACAAAAAGAACAAGACCAGTGAATCTCAGTGCCTTCCACATTGGATAAAAACACTCGGATGCTCTCCCAAAAGGCTTCAATGGATGTGCACTCCCACAGGCAGTGTATCAGGTTGGCTGGTGAAAGAGTACATTTAAGACATGCATCAGCAGATATCAAGCCCAGTCTCTTTGCTCTGGCTGGTGAAATGATGGTTCTGTGGAATATACGTTGTTGCAGTTCCCGGAGAGATACATTGCACGTCACCTTAAATAAAGAGGAGTACGAGTGTTGGAGCATCAGGACATCCAGAGCTTCGACACAATCCTGAGACCATTTGGGAGCAAGGAGAGGAATACAGTAAATGAACGGACTAGAGTAAGAAAAACATACATATTTGAAAGGCTTCCCAACTTAGCTTTAAAACAAGTAAACAATTTTGAATATTGAGAACAGTCAATAGGTCCAGTTATTCCCCGAGAAATTACTGAGTGTTTCACTCTGAGATACCCATAGAGAAGAAAGTGATTTGGTCGCATCCCTAACAATTCCTGACATTAAGCAAAGGTATAGAAGCTGCCGGATTCAGCATTAAGCATCTCTCCAAGTGGCCAATTGGGAGAGATCTTCAAAGAACGCCTAATGGGTAAATATAAATAATCCTTTGGGTTACCCCCGCATAGGGTAGTGTGGTGAGATATGTACAGGTAACTTCAGCATACGTCTAGTATAGGCCCAAATTTTCCGGATTGTTCGCACCAAACCAAATTTTAATGGCGAGTCCAACAGTTCCCCACTACTAGAATGAAGAACATACGCTGGTGCATAAGGCGCACATAGATTTCAAATTAACTGGTTATCAGTATGATTGGAGGTGCCCAAAACCCAGTCCCCCAGAAAATGGAGGTTAGCTGCTCTGGAGTACCTCTGGAAATCTGGAAGCCCAAAACCGCCCTGAAGGCAGGGAGTGCACAGGGTAGCATATGCCAAATGAGCCTTCTTCCCCCTCCAAAGAAATTGCCTGATATATTTCTGTATCTGTCGGTTGTCAGTGGATAGAAATAGACAAGGAAGCATTAACAGCAAGTAGAGAAGTTTTGGTGCTATGACCATTTTTACCACTGGAGCGATAAAGGTAACATCTGCCAGCTTTGCAGAGTTTTGGAAAGTTTGGTAATAAGAGGAGGGATATTGAGGGTATACCATTTCCTGGGGTCCGAATGGATCCTAACACCCAAATATTTAATAGTGGAACCTGCCCATTTTATTGGAAAAGACTCCCAATCGTTGAGGAGTGTGCCGTTAAGTCCAAAGCCTCAGTTTTATCTAGATTTAATTTAAATCCTGAGAGAGATTGATAAGTAGCAAAAATGTGTAAAGCTGCAGGAAGGGCTGTACGTGCATGTGATAGAAGAAGCAAAATATCATTTATTTATGTTTTATTTAAATTCTTTTACTATACCGACACTCAAGACGAAGGTCTTATCGTACCGGTTTACAATGGAACAGGGGGGAAACCAAATCAACAATTTAAGAAGAAGGTAAAGTTACATTAAACAGGGAGCGAAAACCTGGAAGATGGAAGACAGGAAAGATTTCAAAAGATATCAAAAGATAACAACTGGAGAGTGATAAAAAAAAAAATCATCTGCAAATAAAAGAGTTGTATATGTGTAAGACCCTACCAGGATACCCGTTACCCTTCCAGAAGCATGTAAATGAGAAATGAGAGGTTCCACTGTCATTATAAATAATAAAGAAGACAACGGACAGCCTTGACTGGTACCCCGTTCTAAATGGAATTCTGTGGAGAGTAACCCATTTACCAAAACTCTGGCTGTTGGATTGGAGTATAGCAGAGTAATATAGTCATATATCCGTCCTGAAAATCCCATTCGTTGGAGCGTCTTTTTTAGAAAGGGCCATGCTACCCTGTCAAAGGCTTTTTCCGCGACACAGGTTACCAACAAAGGATCTTTGAGAGAAAGGAGAGCTGAATTATCCAAAGCAGCCTGAAATTTATGTAAATTTACTGCAGAGCATCATCCAGCCACAAATCCCACTTGATCCGGTGAGATTAACAAAGGCATAATGGGTTGCAGAAAAGTAGCTATAATCTTTGCATATAGTTTGATATCCAAGTTAAGCAAGGATATGGGTCGGTATGAGGACGGTTGGAGAGGATCCCTGCCTGGTTTCGGGAGGACTACAATAGTCGCTGATCTGAGGGTAAGCGGCATTTCACTCTTAGTAGCCATAGTTTCAAACAGGGATTGCATAGCTGGGGCCACCTCCTGCGCAAGGGATTTGTAAAAGAGTGCTGTCAGACCATCCGGGCCTGGTGATTTCCCATCATGTAAAGAACGAATAGCCACTAATATTTCATTAATCTCTATGGGGCGATTCAAGCAATTTCGATGTTGATCTGATAGGGTTGGTAAATGTATAGATTGCAAGAAAGCATCTATAGCCACCTCGTCTACTGGCTCCTCTGAGTACAAATTATGATAATACTCAGAGAAGATTTGTGCAATGTCTTGGGAGGAGGTTTTGACTTCACCCTTGGAGGACCGTAAATTTGCTATAAATTTTGAGGGATCTTGGGATTTCAACAGCCGAGCTAACAACCGTCCTGCCGTATTGAACCGTCCTGCCGTATTGAAAAAAATTGTATTGGCGGTGTTTTAGGGCTCGAGTAGCCCGTGTGTGTACGAGATCATTAATAGACCTCTGCAGCATTTTATATTGAGGAAGAAGAGCCTCCTCACCCAGAACATTTATTCTCCGTCGAATATCCCACATATGTTTCTCCAAAGTTAATAGGTCTGCATCCATTTTCTTTTTTTGTGACAAGCATTGTTGCGATCCCCCCTTTTGCTGCGCTACAGGAGGTATCTTACCTTCCTCCCGGAGGCCGCTTCGAAGCCAGGGCCTCTCCTGTGCACCATCCAGGACTTGCTCCAGGGCCTGGGAGGCCTAGCTGTTCCTGAGGCCTGCCTGTGGCTTGCATGCCTGCGTTGGACTTCCTGTTTGGCGACGCCCTTCTCCTAGGGGCCGGCCCGCAGCTCTCTACCCCACTTATAGGGCCAGCGAGGGGCGGTCCTGGCAAACTCTTAGCTTAGGAGAGAATAATACGCTCCATTTATAGTGTCATATGTAGCTGTTAAGCCTCTGCTCCCTGCGCTGAACCTGGAATGGAATGGACATACGATCGCGCTTCCACCGCTGAAGAGAACATTTTTGTGGTTCCATTGTAGGATATACAGAGCTGCGCCGGATAGACAAGAGTAAATCTAATTTTTTTTGTGACCAGATCAGAGCATACACTTGTAAATTCCTTGCGTTTCTCTGACACTCGAGGAGAAAAGTCCTGGAAGACTAGTATTTTTGTAGTATCATGCAGAAATTCTTTTTGCTTCCGATAGTGTTGAATTACCAGTGTTTTATGCGCAAAATGGAGGAAGCGGGCTATAACTACTTACGGGCGGCGATTTGATTCACCATCTATTTTTCTGCCCACCTGATGGGCGTGCTCTAGTAATCCACCTGGTGGGGCTGCAAGCGAAGGGACTAGGCCCAAGAACCAGGTCTCTAGAAGGTGGGAAAGGTTTGCGTCTGCTATAGTTTCAAAAAACCCTACAAACCTTAAATTATTTCGTCGAGAGCGGTTTTCCAAATCATCCAACTTGTCCTCCTTAATTTTCGCCGCTTGTTCCAGGGCAGAGACCTTTCTCTCTAGAGCGCTTGTGTCATCTTCTACCAAAGCCACACACCCCTCGACTCGTTCTATGCGGGAATCAAAGTCACTGAGGGAAGAACGAACCTCAGCAATTTGCTCAGAGATTTGATGGAGTCTCATGTCTAATGCAGTAATCACCGTGTGTGAAATCTTGTCTGTCAGCGATTCTTCCTCCATTTGCTCGTCATCGGGAGGTGTGTCCGCTATCTTGGCTCCGGCGTTCTTCAACTTTTCCCTATCTTTCTGCGCCGTTCGGGTCGCCATAAAGGTCAGGATCGCCCAGGTATCAGCTGAAGGTTTCTTATGGTTGGGCAGTGAAAAAAAACTGATGCCCTCAGCTCCAAGAGCACGATGACAGGGACTTTGGGGTTGGCGGTGGCGGTGGCCGGAGCTCAGTCCCTTACGTGTGGCCGAGTTCACCACATCACTTGATGCCAACAGCTCCCTTTTAAACTTTAATGGGGGACTAGCACTGCCTTTTGAAGTGTGTCATCTGCCATTGCCTCCTCTGCCAGTCCCAATCACTCGACCACGTCTACCTTACCCTGCCATCATGGATTTAATGTTACTGCCTATTAGTGATTTCAATTAAAAGAATTATTTCTTTATTGGTAAGTGATCACCTCTGTACCAATATATGTGAGTGTGGAAAACTACACACACAGACAGACACACAGTGCACTGCCTTGCTATACACTACAACTGAGTCTGCTGTATGTGCACAAATAAAATTAAAACTTCAAATGCCTACTGGGGATTTAGATTAAAAGAACACTGCTGTACCAATACTAGGCCTTCCCAAAAACACCATCACCCCCTTACAACTGCTACAAAACAACACAGCACAAGCACCAGAAAAAAAGAGCATATTACCCCCATCCTGAAACAATTCCACTGGCTTCCCATAGCCTCCAGTATCCACTTTAAGACACTCTCACTCATACACAAAGCCACCCACAATCCAAATATGCACTGGTTCAGCGACTCCCTACAGTTTTGCTCCTCCACCAGACCCAGCCGCATGCAATATCTTGCCACTTTACAAACACCCTTCCCCAAACTCATTCATCTCACCTCAACCAAGGAATGCTCACTTTCCATAGCTGGCCCCGCGCTATGGAACTCCATGCCCAGCAACTTACGCCAAGAATTCTGCCCAATAAAATTTAAGCAGAAACTCAAAACCTGGTTGCTCAAGCAAGCTTACCCCTAAGACCCTCTCCTCGGCACGCTCCTCCCCCCACCCCTCACCGTCCTACCCCAAGCATAATTCACAACTCTCTGTTTTAAATTTATAATGTGTATTCACCCTCCAGCAATATACCAATGTATGTTACCAGCAATTTATCAACGTTTGTTACCTCATCTTATAGCCCCCCCTCTGACATCAATATCACAAATTTATCAATATTTGTTACATCTTATAGCCTCCTCTGACATTAGTTCTCAAATGTATTGTTTGTACATAAGTTAAAGATTAATGTACCAAGTTAAAGAAGATTAATGTATATATTCTAAAGTAGAATATCGTATTTTATAGCCTCCATTCCTAATTATAGCTTTCCCCCTCCCTTAGTCCCCCCACTTAGTAGCTCCTTGTTTAATTGTCTTCCCACTCCCCAGTTTCATAATCAGTTCTACTGTAAAGCCTCTGTGGCTGCATTTCTGTTTAATGGTAACCAATGTGATGTTATTAACGAATGTCGGTATATAAAAATGTTGAATGAATGAATGAATGAATGAATGAATGAATAAATAAATAAATATGTGAGTGTGGAAAACTACACACAGTGCAGCATCTTGCTGTACACTACAACTATAGATTGCTCTGTGTGCACAAAAAATGAAACTCCAGAGAAAAGACTGGAAGCCTGAGCAAGCCCAATTCCTTCATGATGCTGATTGTTGATTGAAAATACCAAATCCCAGACAGCCACTGCAACTTTCACACTATCTCCCACCCACCCACACCACCCAAACCCTGCCTGCAACCCACCCAGGGGGTAAGATCAGCAGCAAAATGCCCTGCTGGCAGCTTGTCTCGGTGGCAGAGACAGTCTGAGTTCAATTAAAAAAAAATATATATATATAGTGCAGTAAAAAAAAGCCTGGCTGGCACAGCAGCAATATAGAACAAATATATTTTTCAACAATGCAAAATTAATTGTAGCAAACTATCAAAGTAGCAAGCAAAAGCAATTGAATAAAGATTTGAGACTGAGAGGGAGAGAGCTCAAAGCAAGGACCTTCTCAGACAGAAGCAAATAAAAAAGTGCACTGCGTGGTGCGTGCTATGCTTGCTTAAGGTAGCAATACAGCAGGAACAGCATCACAGAGCACTGGGAGCAGTGATTGTCTGAATTAGAAAAATGCTTTTCTCTGATATGTTGGCATTCTGGTCCCCTTGCCAACCTGTATGACCCACTCTATGACAGGGCTGTGAGGTCACTTATGACTCACAGGAAAGGGATGGTTGTTGTTATGGATAATCCCACATGGCCTTCTCCTGTTTCAAAAGGCTGCTAAGAAAGCACTGTGAACCAAATGAATGAAACTAATATGATACGTTTAATTCATAGGGAATCACCATGTGTTTCACGGATCAAACAAACAGGGACCTGTTCATCGTGGATTACACATTTTTTGAAAAGAAATGCACATCCCTAGCTTTTGCACTGAGGAAGGTTATAGGACAAGAGCAGTCATGACAAATGCACTTGAGAGAAACTGTTTCCACTTTTTGGGGGTAGAATTGTCCCCATCTGGAAGAGCTATTATTTTATAATGAAAAAATAGAGTCTCAAATCTCTGTCTGAGTCTAAAACAAAGTTAACAATTAAGGGAGCTAAAATTGGATTCTCTTCTTCCCCTTCTATAATGTGTGTTAAATTTAAAAAATCAAATGAGAGCTGCAAATTCTCATTGTGTTGCGTCCATTGGTCGCAGACGTCTACGACCACTCTGCCTTACCTCTTTCTCTCCCCTTTCTCTCCCTCTGGGCAAGATGGCTGTCTCTGATGCTGAGTGCCGTGGGCCTCGGCATCCTCCGTCAAGCATGGGCGACCCCATCCACCATGCTCACTCCCGAGGCCTCCTAGAACATGAGCATGCACACATAAGATGCTCAAATACACGTCATGGCATGAAGGGGAAATTCTAAGCACTGTGCAAGAAGGCTACATGCTGGGGCAATGGCAGTTTGACAAGGGTGGCCTCGGTGTGCAATCCTGCTGACGCAGCCAGATCGAGCTTCCAGTAACTATGCTATCACTCCGCTAAGGGATTAGTAATCATGAGCCTCTTCACAAACACACCTGGTTAAATACAGAGAGCAGCCTGGGTAAAGTTAGAAGCAGATCCTGCAACGTGGACGCACGTTGGGAATTCCCGCAGCATCCATTCCTGATGGCAGCCCCGGCTTCTCGGCTTGAGGAAATAGGACGGTAAGGTCTTGAAACAAGTACTGCTGGTGAAGCATCTAGTCTATTACATTGCTTTGTGATATGATGATGGTCTTGAAACAAGTACTGCTGGTAAAGCATCTAGTCTATTACATTGCTTTGTGATATGATGATTGTGTGTGTATGTATGTGTGTAGGGTCAACAATGGCGTAGTTCGGCAAAAAGATGTAGACAAGGATGGCCTGCTGTAGCAAGGAGGTAAGGAGCCTGAGTTGCAAGTGGTGTTAGCTCCACTGGAAATGCCTGAAAAGGTGACTCTTGTTGAAATTTGGAAGGTTCTAACCAATATAAGCATGGCAATAAATGATTTATCTAAATCTGTTAAAAGGAATATGGAGGGAACCCAAATGCTTGAAAATAAAGTACAAGCTCTTGAGAAATTCTCGACCAAAGTAGAAAAAGAATTTAATGACATGAAAGAAGTACAAACTAATCTTATAAAATCTGAGAACATGGCTTTGAAAAGGCTGGACTTTTTAGAGAATGAGCTGAGAAGAAATAATCTCAGATTTTTAAATTTTCGCAAGACAAAATGGGCAAAACCTGTAGATCTTTTGAAAAGTTATTTAGTTAACATCCTGGATATTCCAGAAACAAATGTCCCAAAGATTTCCAAGATTTATTACCTTTCTGGAAAAGAAAAAAATCTGCAACAAGAAGAACAATTTCTTTTGACAATCTCTCTGACTTTTTGGAAAAATCCTTTGAAGCCAAAATTGAATTGAGAGCTACGTTGTTAGTGACTTTTTGTATGCTAAGGATAGGGATGATATATTGATAAAGTCATTCAAGAAACATATTCAGCTTTTCTATGGAGCTTCAATAAGAGTCTTCCCAGATATTACTAAAAGGACACAAGAGAAAAGAAAAATATTTTTATCAATGAAAAATGAGGTGCTTTCTAGAGGTGCCAGATTCTACTTAAAGTTTCCTTGTAGGTGTATGATACTTTATCAAAATGATAGATATATTTTTTCAGATCCAGAACACCTACGTGTTTACTTAGACTCCCACTCCTGATAAACTGCAAAAGGTGCTGGTTATTGTATTATCTGCTGAGCAATATAGTGTTACAGTATATATTGTTATGACGAGATTTGAATCCTATGAATCCGCTTAAATAATGGTTCTCCCACTATTCTTATAATTTGGAATTTAAATTTTTCTTGTATAATTTATGCTATATTGATGTATAATTTCTTCCTTTTTCTGTTAGCATTGTTTTCAATGAAATTGAGATTGAAACTTCAATAAATAATAATAATAAAAAAAAAGGCATACTACAAGAACGAATAGCCGGGATAGAAAAAGAACTAGATGACTTGCTAAAAGATAATGTAATGTTACGATGTCATCTAGAAACTTACAAGCAAAAGGCAGAACACTTTCAGTCTATTGATGAAAGGGCCACCGTAAGGGTGGCTCAACACAAATATAGGAAACATAAGGGAAAAATAAATCATACTAAAATACGCGCGTGTATTACAAAGTCAGACTGGGATCCGGAGATATGGGACGGAGATATATGGAATTCTATGGACAGTGAATCTGAGGCTGCTGCAGAACTGCCTCCCGTAGAACAAACATGTCCCATTGTCCGGAGGCACATTTTACAGCGAAGTGATGGACAGGTAGTGGAGCATGAAGGCACACAAGTAATGGAAGATTTCTCTCAGCACGAAATTAGCGAGATATTAGAACAAATGGGACAAAAGCCCAATGAGGCAATTGATAGATGGCTAGTAAGGCTATATGAGTCTGGTGCAGGAGATATTAACGTAGACCAGGCTGATGTTAAACGATTTACTAGGATCAGTACTGACCCAGAGGTACGGGCAGCCTTACGCATGCTAGGATGGCAAGGGTGGCAGATGACTACATTATTCGATGCCATCTCTGCCTCTACCAATCACATTGTTAGCCAATCACATTGGTTCCCCATGGGGCCTTTCCCCATGGGAGGAGTCATCTCCATTGTGACCAAGGATCCACAATGTCACAAACACATCACATTCTGAACATCTTCCCCTTTCTTTTATTAAAGAGGGGTTAAAAAAATAGGCTCTAGATAGAGGAGGAAGTCCTTTTTTCAGGTACTTTTAAAACTTCATTCATATATTTTTAGGTAAATCCATAGAAGTAACCGTAGACACTCTTGGAAACTCAATGAGCCTCAAGGTTTGATACCAAGCTATATTTTCAATTCTCTCCAGCTTATCATGTAGTACAACATTATCTCAAATTAAACATTTATTTATTTGTTTATACTCATTTATAATCCACCTAAAAGAGACCCTTGTGCTAGGTAGAGTACAATCAAAGATTCCAGCATACAAAGCACAATAAAACAAAAAGAGAACAGCAAAATAAAATAATTTAAAATAAACCTTCAGCTGCTTATAAAAAGCCTTATAATCATCCATAGAATGTAATTCAATGGGCAATGCATTCCAAAACATCAGACTGATGAGAGAAAATGTGTCCTGTCTTTATTTCTTAAAATTTGCATTCCACTAATCCACAAATCTCAGTGGAGAGCAAACAAACTATATAATTCAACCTCCAATCAAATTTGAACAACAAAAGGTATAAGTCTACAAAACAAAAACTAAAATATTCACTAAAATAGTAACTTTTAAACAGGCGTGAGGATGCACGTGTGTGTTTGTTTGCCAGTTCACAGCCAGGGACATAACATCCCGAGGAAGAAGAAGAGAGGAGGCGGCCTACTCCTGGCTGTAAAAAAGGACCTCCAACTAGTGTCTCATAGATGTGACATTCCCCATCAATACGAAATTGGATTATTCAAATCTAAATTACTCCAACTTTGTCTTATATATACACCCCCTGGTCTACTAGAGAAAGATTCATCTCCTCTGATTGAATTCTTTACAAACTCACTTTCGCCAGACCTACCCACAATCCTCCTAGGAGATTTCAATTTACACGTGGATACCTCACCACAATCACCTGCCTATGAAGCCTTCTTGGCCTCGCTTGAAGCTATGGGCTTCCAACAGATAGTAAACTCCCCCACACACAAGGCTGGCCACACCCTTGACTTGATTTTTATAAACTCGCCCATCAGTGTGAACATTCCCCCCCTATGTACATCAGTACCCTGGTCTGATCACTCTTTGATTGAGACCAAACTATCGCTCCCTCAAAGCTCCTTGTCCACGCCCAGGCAGCCCATTTCCCTTAAATTTCTCAAATCCTGCGATATAGAAACCATTTCATTAGCATGCTCAGACTTAGACAAACAAATTGATCTATCATCACCAGATAATGCATTATCCTCCTGGGTTAACTGCACACGCAGCATTGCCAATGTGCACTGCCCCCTGATAACAAAAACTATCAACCCTTACAGAAAGAATAGGAAACCCTGGTACACTCCTTTCCTTAGAAATCTCAAAATCCAACTCAGAGCCACGGAAAGGTCATGGCGCAAACTCCAATCCCCCGCAACCAAAACTCTCTACTATCAATGTATGCATGATTATAGAAACTCTATCCAACACTCCAAACAGGAATACTATGCCAATAAAATAAATGGTCTGCAATACAACCCCAAGGCTCTTTTCACTATGGTTGCTAACCTTACTTCTCCCATACACACGCAACAATCAGCTATATCCTCCACAAACCGCTGTAACGAATTAACGCAATTTTTTAAAAACAAAGGGGCGGATTTTCAGAGCCCTGCTCGCGTAAATCCGCCCAAAACCGGGCGGATTTACGCGAGCAGGGCCCTGCACGCCGGGAAGCCTATTTTACATAGGCCTCCCGGCGCGCGCAGAGCCCCGGGACTCGCGTACGTCCCGGGGTTCTCGGAGGGGGGCGTGTCGGGGGGCGGGGCTGGAGCGCGCGGCGTTGCGGGGGCGTGTCGGCAGCGTTTTGGGGGCGGGTACGGGGCGTGGCTACGGCCCGGGGGCGTGGCCGTGCCCTCCGTACCCGCCCCCAGGTCGCGGCCCGGCGCGCAGCAGGATTTACGTCTCCCTCCGGGAGGCGTAAATCCCCCGACAAAGGTAAGGGGGGGTGTAGACAGGGCCGGGTGGGTGGGTTAGGTAGGGGAAGGGAGGGTAAGGTGAGGGGAGGGCAAAGGAAAGTTCCCTCCGAGGCCGCTCCGATTTCGGAGCGGCCTTGGAGGGAACGGGGGGAGGCAGCGCGGCTCGGCGCGCGCAGGCTATACAAAATCGATAGCCTTGCGCGCGCCGATCCAGGATTTTAGTGGATACGCGCGGCTCCGCGCGTATCTACTAAAATCCAGCGTACTTTTGCTTGAGTCTGATGCGCAAGCAAAAGTAGGCTGATCGCGCTTCTTTTAAAATCTACCCCAAAGTATCTTCCATCACAGCACAATTTTCACACAACAACCTCTATATCTCTCTTCCCATCATCAACTCCCCTAGCTCCCTTTCTTCTTTTGAGTCCTCATCCTCCCTTGAAGTAGAGAACATACTTAAGAAAATGAAATCTTCCACTCACCCCTCTGAAACTATCCCCTCTAAACTCCTACTTTCTATACACAATGTGATCGCTAAACCCCTTTCAAATATTCTTAACTGTTCTCTAGAGCATGGCATTGTCCCCAATCCTCTGAAACAAGCCATAGTGAAACCACTCCTCAAAAAAGCCAACCTTGACCCCACCACCCTCTCTAATTACAGACCTGTGTCCAACCTACCCCTACTAGCTAAAGTTCTTGAAAAGCTAGTGAACACACGCATATCTGATCACCTTGAACAAAATAACATCTTCCCTCCAACCCAATATGGTTTCAGGAAGCACTTAAGTACTGAAACATTGCTCCTCTCCCTACACGATACCCTTATCAAAGGAACCGACTCAGGATCATCCTACCTTATCGCATTACTTGACATCTCAGCTGCGTTTGATACAGTTAATCACGATGTCCTGCTCAACATACTCAAAAATATTGGGGTCACTGGCAAGGCCATTGATTGGATCCAATCATATCTCCAAAATCATACTTTCACTGTCACTATGAACAATAATGAATCTGACCCCATCAGTCTCCCCCAAGGTGTTCCCCAAGGTTCCTCACTCTCATCTACCTTGTTTAACATTTACATGCTTCCCCTTACTACGCTCCTCACTAATCTACACATCAAGCATTTTATTTATGCTGATAATGTACAAATCATTTTCCCCTTCTCGGACACCATCCAAACTGCTCTACACAGCTGGGAATCCTGTATTTCCTCTATCAACCAGCTCCTAAAGGACATGCACCTAGCTCTTAACTCCAACAAAACTGAGCTTTTAGTCATATCGAATAAGCAGCCACTCCCAGACATCCCTCCTGCCTACTCTGCTACTAACTTCCCATCACACACTCGCAACCTAGGAGTTATTATTGATAATCACCTCTCTTTCAAACCATTCATCAAATCCATCATAAAGGATTGCTACTTTAAACTGCAAACAATAAAGAAGCTCAGACCCCTGCTACATTTCAAGGATTTCTGTACAGTCCTTCAAGCTATTATCTTTTCGAAGATTGACTATTGTAATGCGCTCTTACTTGGCATTCCCACAATACACACTAGACCACTCCTACAAAATGCCGCCGCTCGGATTTTGTCAAACACAAAGAAAAGAGATCACATCACCCCCACACTTATGGAACTACACTGGCTCCCTATACAGTCACAAATTCTTTATAAAACTCTCTCGATCATACACAAAAGTCTATTAAATTCCAACCTCAACTGGCTCAACCCCCCCCCCCCCTCTTACCCCGTACCTCCAAGAGACCTACCCGCCCAGCACTCCAAGGAACACTCCAAGCCCAATCTATTAAATCCTTTAAGCTTTCCTCCACGATTAACAGAGCCTTTTCTCTTGCCGGCCCCACGATATGGAACTCTCTGCCCCATGATATTTGCATTGAGACCTATACCCCCACGTTCAAAAAGAAACTTAAAACCTGGCTCTTCCAGCAAGCCTACTCCATCTCACCCCCTATTACATAAATCCCCCCTACGAATGTTACTCTGATATCCTGATATGAACGCCTTTATGCCTGTCGATTTGGTACTGTGCACTAATTTTGTACATAGTTTTGATGTAAATAGTTTTGATGTAAGGGCTCCTCCCAAAGTTTAATTATATGTTACCTAGTTCAATATATTATCTGTTTTATGTAAGGGCCTTGCCCAATGGTTTTGTGTTCACTGTAAACCGATGCGATGTGCGAACGGTCATCGGTATAAAAGAAACGTTAAATAAAATAAATAAATATTCGAGTACATGCATGCATGTTGTAAAATAGGCTGACCACTCTCACATGTGTTGCACAATTTTAGGTGCGCGTGCTAATGTGCTCAGATGCAACTTATACCACATAAGTGGGGGGATTTTAATAGATGTGCACCCCGATGCCATTATCAGTTTTCCCAGTTCACCCAGGTAAGGGATAGGACTTCCCTAGTTAAATAGCCACCTTCTCCCCATTAGCTCTGACCTTTAAAACTCTGCTGATCTGTTTAGTTTTTTGCTGTTTTAAGACTTACATATCATCCATAGCAGAACTAAAGTTATGCGGCAGAGGACCGCAGTGCGCTCTTGTGTGCATAAATATTTACATGGTTATTAATATGTTATTGGTTGACATTTAATGATGTATGCATATTATCTTTAAAACCCATGTTTCTGTAAAGCCTGTTGCTGTTAAATGTTTTACTGTTTTTAAACTGTTACATGTAAAGCCTGTTGCTAAGTTATTGTTTCACTGTAAACCGAGGTGATGTATAACTATACGTACCGCGGTATAAAAGAATCTATTAATAAATAAATAATAAACATACTAATTTCCATGTGAAATCCAGGAATGCTTATGTCCCACCTCTTTTTTGGAAGAAAAAATGTGCATGCAGTGGGAGATACGCGTACATCCAGGTTGCTTTTAAAATCAGCAATGTACACGCCAGCTTGACATATTTCCGTATCCCCTAATTGATGCACGAACTGGGCTTGTAAAATTTTCCTAAATATCGTAATAAAATAATTGTAGAAACTAACACAGAAATGAGAAAAATACAATCACAATTTTAACATAAATCCAAAAACAATGTGCTATAGGAAGAGGACTGTTAAAGCCCATAATCTCTCCTAGTGCAACAACCAAGCCAAATTAGTGGAAACTATCAATTAGTAAAAGCCAAAGGTAAAAATAATATGTTTTTAAAACATTTCAAAAATGTAGCAGGTTGTGTGTCCCTTAGTCTTTGTACACTATGAAAGACTAAACAAACAATTTATGTTCATTTGTTCTACTCCACTTATTCCACAATAATAACAAACTACAGTAATTATAAAATTAAAGACATACTCATTTCCATATTAAACTCTCAAGAAAAAATTAAAAACTTGGCTTTTCAATAAAGCATTTACAATGTCTTAAGATCAATAACTCCTCTATCACTTTCAATTATACCTTCCCCTTTTCTCCCCTTTTCCCCATCCCCCTTCCTTCCATTTTATAAATCACTACACTCTTTCCCATCCCTCTCTTGTTTCTCCCTCTTCTCAACCCCCAATCTTTCATTGATTTTTAACACATTTGATAATTATATTTTGTAATACATATCCCATTTTTCCTCTCATTTGTTATATTTATTACATTGTATCCATTTTTTAGTTAAAATTGTTATATGTAAACTGACGTGATGGCATTGCAGAATATCGGTATATAAAAGCAAATAAAATAAATAAATAAATATGCAATGGTTATAGGGAAGCTGGCACTCCTAGTGATTGTGTCTGTTATGATCCCAAGCACGGGGGCCTTTGGATCCTGTTACGAGCATGTCCTCCGGCAGCTGTTACGAACCGAGGGCTTGGAGGCCTTTGGATTCTGTTATGAGCACGGAGGCACGGTCGTTTCTATAGCGGGTGTTGTGAGCCCTTGAGCAACGGCATGACCCAGGGAGGAGCCCCAAGACACACCGCGGGAGGCGAGCTGGTGCGAGCATGGGTAACAAGAGCAGGACAAGGCTGAAGCAAGAACAGGGGTCCTAGGTCTGTCCCTCTACCAGACCTGCATGCCCCAGGATGACCAACAATGCAATGTTGATCGATGAACAGTCCTCCAACCATTCCAAGACCTTTTGGACCTGCCACTGGGTATGGCAATAGGCGGCAGGCCGGACAGAGGATGAGGGCAGACAGAGTCCTTAGAACACAGAAGACTTTGGACTAGGACTGAAGCAAAGACATCACAGATGAGGACTGAAGCGAAGACATCATAGACGAGGGCTGAAGCGAAGACATCATAGATGAGGGCTGAAGGAAGACACTGTAGGCAAGGGCTGAAGCGAGACACTGTACATGAAGACTGAAGCAAGGATCAAGAACTGGTTCAAGACTGCAATTTAGCGTGCCTTACACAGTCCACCCGCGGGACTGGTTGTGGACCACACTGGGCTCGACACGGACTCCAGGAGGAATAGTGGAAACTGAAACCAGGACATGAGGAAGACACTGAAGAGGACTGTACTTGGGCATATCCTACACAGCCCCTCCTAGGCTGGTCGCGGACCACACTGGACACAGAGCAGATTCAAACAGGGGCTTGACATGGATGGACGCAGGGTTGCAATAGGCTCTTAAGATCAGGAAAAGACTGAAGCAGGATTCGATTCTCAAGGATTAAAAACAACGGACTGAAGCAGGAAGTCTTCCAGAGGGTTGCGCTGCGGAGATGATTATGGCCTTGTACCGTGAGGTGCCCTATACAGCCCACCCGTGGGACTGGTCATTGACCACGACAGCGATACGCCAGGAAGGTGGACATCTGGGAACCAAGGCATGAAGGCAGAGATGAATGTGAGGATATCAGGAACATCGAGAGATCAGGCACTGGGAACACAAAGACATCTGATGACAGGGACAGAGGACATCAGGAACCTGAACACAACTGAAGACCTGGACAAAGAACATCTGGAACATGGAGACGACTGAAGACCTGGACGAAGGACATCTGAAACATGGAGATGAAGCTGTCAAAGCAGAAGAAGACCACGGAGGACCTGGACCGGTCAGAAGACACAGACGACTGTGGAACCCAATCCGAAGGCAACGAGAGACTGAAGAGGAATCCCTTTTATAGGGCTGAAGCAGGAAGTTGTCATCAGGTGGGACCAGCAGCACTTCCTGTCGCTGGCCCTTTAAATATCCAGAAGAGGCATGTGCCAGCACCTAAAGAAGGCTGAAGCAGGAAGAGAAGAAGCACTATGGACAGCGGCACCTGGCCGCACAGAGGAAACATCAGAGGGAAGAGCAGGCGGGCTTCAGGACGGCTTCCTGCCATCCGCAGAGGACCCCAACGATGACGTTGCAGCTCCCTGCCACAGAGGCAGGCCAGCGGTGGCTCCAGGCTGCATGAGGAACTGGGGGGCATTGGCAGTGGCATTAGGCTGCGAAGAAGACCACTGGCTGGTACAACCTCCTGGCCTCTTAGGTGAGGCAGCGTCCGCGGCAGCGGCGGCTGCTCGGCGGGGCCGATGCTGCCAAGCAGGGCAGGAACTGCTGCGACCTTCGGGGCACAGGGGATGGCGGCAGTGGCGGACTGCCACAAAGAGAATAGGTGGGTGGAGGGGCTGCCCGTGGATCACCGTGTGCAGGACCATAACAGTACCCCACCTTAAAGACCCCCTCCTAAGCCTCCTATCAACAGCTTGTAAGGGTGGAGGAGCACTCCATATCATCAGGGGATGATCAAGGGTCCAAGGACAGAAGTTGAAAATTCTTGGCAAGGAACTGTAGCAATGGTAATACTGTAGCTGAAGACAGGGTGCTGGATATCGAAGATCCAGACAAGGTGTAAACGAAATGCTGAGCACATACTGAAGAATATTGAAGATCCTGGCGAGACGTAAACAAGACGAGATTGCAGGACAGCTGGCTTGCATCTCACGTTCTAGTGACCAAAGAGGCAGAGTTCAAAGGCAAGACATCCCAGATGAACAGAAGGCATAGTCGAGTATTAACTTGTATTGAAGACCAGTTCTTGGTTTACAGCGGTAACATGAAGTGGAGTTCAAACTGGATTCTATAGCTGTAATGGTGGACTTGGAAGAATACATAGACAACTTACAAGTTGAATTTTGAATAGCCGTGGTGTCAAGAGGACTCAAATGGAAGTCTGATGCACAAAGTTCAGATGCTGGAGAGTAATTCTAGAGGCAACTTATCTACAGAGGATGGTGAATTCAATACCAAAGGAAAACTCTCTGCGAATGTCATAACCAGGATACTTACAAGATCTTCACCATCTGAAGCTCAAGATTTCCCCGGGAGGAGCCCTTGAAGAACCGAGCCACTTGGGCTTAGGAGTAAACACTTGGGAACTAGTGTGCAATGAAAGTTTCAAAGGACATGAGTTGAGCAGGAAGTTGGAACTGGAGAGATCTATGTAATCTTCACCATTGGAGACCCGATATCCCCCCAGGAGGAGCCCTTGAGGATCCGAGCCACTTGGACTTAGGTGAATTCTGAGGAAGGCGGAAATATGAGGCTAAGCAGGTAGTGGAGACTAAGAAGCTCAGGATTGTTGCTTCCTTACTGGCATGGCTCAAAGAGAAAAGTCTTTACAGATTGATACAGGAAAGTTGCATATTGGGAAATCCATAAATACTTCAAGCACTCACAACATAGTGAAGTCAATCTCAGAGTTGATGGTCAGTAGGTGTCACTATAGTACTATGCAAGGGACTGTTTGCTGATGAAAATTGCTCCAATGACTGTGAAGATGTAGTCCCCTTAAGCTTGGAACAAGTAACATAATAGACTATAGGTGTCGCTGTGGCACTGTACAAGGAGCTGTTAGTCAAAGGAAAAATACTCCCTTAGGACGGAGTCAAGAAGCCACTTTGAAATGGACGGAGCTTCATAAGACTAGAGTCGAAGATGGCAATGGATTCCAATGGGTACAAGGAACCCCCACAGACAGATGGTAAAATATAGGCACCGGTGAGCATACTTGCAGAAGTGAATCACTGGTGACACGCACTAAGACAATGCAAGCAGGAGCGGAGTCAGGAGCGAAGAGACGAAGATGTGTCTAGGGTGCATGCACCTCCTGCTGGTCATAAAAACCCTAGGCATAGACTGTAGAGAGAAGCATCACACTGAGAAGACTCCAGAGCCAGCACTAGGCCAGTACAGGCAAGGACTGGATAGACTAAGAAGATGTGGAGACAAGTCATGGGTGCAGGGGCCTCCTGCTGGTCAAGAAAAGCCAAGACCTGGGGTGGTGTAGAGTACACTTCAAAGAGACGTACTCCCTGAAGTTTGAAGATTCTGGTTGATGGAAATGCTGGTTGTTGGATGTGGGACCTGGGTGCAGGTGCCTCCTGCAGGTCGTTAGAAACCCAGGGAGCTGGACCACATCAGAGTGGGAAGAACGGAGATGAACACTGGAACCATGGCAGGCATCTCCTGCTGGTTGAGGAAGTTCCAGGATGAGTGAACGCAGAGATGGTCTGGATGCAGGCGCCTCCTGCAGGTCGTGGGAACCAGACAGCTGTAGCGGGGAGATATCAACAACACAAAAAAAGAAAAAATTTGACTAAAGCAAGCATTAAATGTCCATGCTTCACCCCTCCATACGGAAATGTGCATTCTCCACAGCCGGACCCTCTCAATGGAATTCACTACCACCAGAACTTCGCCAGGAAAATGTCCATTTACCTTTAGAAAAAAACTGAAGACCTGGCTTTTCGAACAAGCCTACCCTTAATCTGCCAAGCCTCAAATACTGTCTCTTAAGCAGTCATCAATTCTGAACCTAGTCACCATCATTCAGAACCTTTCGGAATCCTCCTTTATTCCTGCTGTATTCCTGCTATAATCTTGTGATAATATTCACCACCTTGCCTGCTCCTTAGCCCTCTGATCCTTGATCCCCCTTACCCCATGTCCAGACCCTTCCCCCTCCCTTTCCCCTACCTTAAAGCCCTTTCATCCCTTAAGATTTGATTTCAATTTCGTATTCCGCATTCACGCTAAGTTATTTGATTTAATTCAGTGTTAACGCTACATTATCTCCATACTAAGTTATCTTCATTCTGATTCTAGTCCTATGTTAAAGCAAAGTTTACATTTCTGAGTTGTCCTGAATTCATCGCCCTTGTTATATGTAACTATTCTCATGTTTCTCTGGTTTTCCCTTGTTTTGATGTAAACCGGCACGATAAGACTTTTTTCTTGAATATCGGTATAGTAAAAAGAAGTAAATAACTAAATAAAATAAATAAGAAGCTAGGAGCAAAAATTCTCTGGGCAGAAGCAAGTTGAAGAAGATCCAGAAGCTGAAGAAAACATTCCCAGGCAAAAAGTCCAAAGAAAACTGGAGCCCATCGGGCACAGCTCACTGAGCTCATGGCCTTCGGATTCTGTTACACTACAAGACAGGGGGGCCTTCGGATCCTGTTACGAGCATGTCCTCTGGCGGCTGTTACGAACCAAGGGCTTGGAGGCCTTTGGATTCTGTTATGAGCACGGAGGCATGGTCGTTTTTATAGCGGGTGTTGTGCGCCCTTGAGCCACGGCATGACCCAGGGATTAGCCCCAAGACACACCGCGGGAGGCGAGCTGGTGCGAGCACGGGTAACAAGAGCAGGACAAGGCTGAAGCAAGAACAGGGGTCCTAGGTCTGACCCTCTACCATACCTGCATGCCCCAGGATGACCAACAATGCAATATTGATCAATGAACAGTCCTCCGACCATTCCAAGCCCTTTCGGACCTGCCACCGGGTATGGCAATAGGTGGCAGGCTGGACAGAGGACGAGGGCAGATGGAGTCCTTAGAACACAGAAGACTTTGGACTAGGACTGAAGCGAAGACATCATAGACGAGGGCTGAAGAGAGACACTGTAGACGAAGGCTGAAGCAAGGATCAAGAACTGGTTTGAGACTGCAACGCAGCGTGCCCTACAAAGTCCACCCATGGGACTGGCCACGGACCACGCTGGGCTCGACACGGACTCCAGGAAGAATAGTGGAAACTGAAACTAGGACATGATGAAGACACTGAAGAGGACTGCACTGGGGCGTGCCCTACATAACTCCTCTTAGGCTGGTCGCGGACCATGCTGGACACAGAGCAGATTCGAACAGAGGCTTGTCATGGACAGCGCAGGGTTGCAATAGGCTCTGAAAACTGGGACAAGACTGAAGTAGGATTCGATTCTCAAGGATTAAAAACAAAAGACTGAAGCAGGAAGTGTTCCAGAGGGTTGCGCTGTGGAGATGAGGATGGCCTTGTACCGTGAGGTGCCCTATACAGCTCACCTATGGGACTGGTCATGGACCATGACAGCGATACACCAGGAAGCTGGACATCTGGGAACCAAGGCATGGAGGTAGAGACAAAGGCGAGGACATCAGGAACATCGAGAGAACAGAAGACCAGAACATCAGGCACTGGGAACCCAAAGACATCTCACGACAGGGACAGAGAACATCAGGAACCTGAAGACAATTGAAGACCTGGACGAAGAACATCTGGAACATGGAGATGACTGAAGACCTGGACAAAGGACATCTGAAACATGGAGATGAAGCTGTCAAAGCAGAAGAAGGCCACGGGGGACCTCGACCGGTCATAAGACACAGACAACTGTGGAACCCGATCCAAAGGAAACGAGAGACTGAAGAGGAATCCCTTTTATAAGGTTGAAGCAGGAAGTTGTCATCAGGTGGGACCAGCAGCACTTCCTGTCACTGGCCCTTTAAATATCCAGAAGAGGCGGGCGCCGGCACCTAAAGAAGGCTGAAGCAGGAAGTGAAGAAGCACCATGGACAGTGGCACCTGGCCGCGCAGAGGAAACATTGGAGGGAGGAGCAGGCAGGCTTCAGGACAGCCTCCTGCCATCTGACGAGGACCCCAATGATGACATTGCGGCTCCATGCCGTGGAGGTAGGCCGGCGGCAGCTCCAGGCTGCACGAGGAACTGGGGGACATCGGCAACGGCACTAGGCTGCAAAGAAGACTGCTGGCTGGCACGACCTCCTGGCCGCTTAGGTGAGGCAGCGGCCGCGGCAGCAGCGGCTGCTCAGTGGGGCCAATGCTGCCATGCAGGGCAGGAACTGCTGTGACCTTTGGGTCACAGGGGACGGCGGTAGCGGCGGACTGCCGCGAAGAGCACAGGTGGGTGGAGGGGCTGCCGGCGGGTCATCGCGGGCAGGACCGTAACAGTGTCAAATATCATTAATATACCAGAGAATGGAAGGAAGAGGAACCCACGGTGGAAACAATGGCAGAAGGAGAGGAAAAGCTTTGGCTTCTTCTAGCGAAACACCTCAAAGTGAAAATACAATACATCTGGTATCACTAGCAGTATTACCAACACTATCCCACCCACGCTGAAGAGAGATTTTTTTTTTCTCAGGGGGAACCACAGTCAGCATCAAGCTGGAAGAAACTGAAGCTTGAAGACATGATGCCTTCTGACACTGTTAACTGTATTCTTAAGGTACAGGGACAGGAGAAGGCAAGGTGAAGGTGGCATTAGCACTGGCACTGGAGGGGCAAAAGCAGTACTGGGATTGGAGAAGTTAAAAGCTTCTCCCTGATGCCTTTGAAGAAACATCTGCAGCAGAGCCTGCATGAAAATACTGATTCAGAGGAACTACATCACGGTTCTCAGGATCAGAGATAACAGAACAGCTGGTAACTATTGAGAAGCTATAACTGTTGAGAAGTTGGAGAGGGTCTAGTTAGTTACTAGCATGCTAAGTTCCATTATGGAGGTAGAAGAGACAAAAAGCAATATTGCCAAGGCAAAGATCACTCTGCCCAGGAAAAGGAGATAAAGCAGGGCTTGACTGATAACTCTCACCTCTTGTCACTTGGTCCACCCTCAACCTCAGCCCTAGCAGCCACACTGAAGCCTACAGAGAGGGAGGAAGTCCTGTACGAAATCCAAAAGTGTGGAGGTAGAGCAAAGGACCTGTGCTTTGCAAAGTGAATTCATTCTTATAAGTGCATTAGCAGAGGAAAGATACAGGGGATTCTTACAAACAGTGGTATGCAGAATTTTTTTTAAATTAGCACGCCTTGATAAAACATGAAAGCATTCATCCTTCTTAGCTGGACTATGTCTATGGAACTCACTTCAGTACATAATGTGCAATTTCAATGACTCCAAATCCTTTATAAAGGCTTTAAAGACTCATATTTTTATGCCAAGAAGTACAGGCTCATGCACCTGGGGGGTGGTAATCCAAAAGAGCTGTATGTGATGGGGGAGGGGAATGACTAAGGTGCATGGACTGAGAAAGGGACTTTAGGGTGATCGTGTCTGGTGATCTGAAGAATCCAGAGGAGAGACTGAAGGATCTAAATATAAAAGAAGAGGTGCAGGGGAGAGGTGAGCTTAGACATGAAGATGAGAGATTGATAACTGCAGGGCATTGGAAGAAACAGTCTATGCCTTAATTGGGTGGATGGGCAGAGGAGATGGCCTGTATGGTCTTTTTCTGCTATCATGATTCTATGTTTCTATCTATGCCAAGTGGATTATGTTCAAGATGGTTCATAACAAGAACAGAAAAAAAAACGGTAAAACAGATAAATGTAGTTTCAGTTAAAAAAAAAAACTAGAATTGGTTACAAACCTCCTTGCTGGAAGTCAGAAGGTCTTTGTACAAATAAGATAACACAGCCCATCCACTGGAAATTGAGTAATCATTGTAACAGCTCTGGGTCAGAAAAGCACTGGGATCATGACCTAGAGAGAATTGTACAGGATGAAGAAGTTGTGATCATCTGTGACATTCCTATCCCAACAGGTAAAAAGCTTGATGCAAGGAAACAGAATAATGGGATAAAGAAGTAAAGCATGAAAGAGAGATGTGTCAGTACCAAGGGACTATTCTGAGGATGCCAGACTGAGAGAGAAGATCCTCAAGGGGCAGATGATACAGAGACCAAGAAAATGTGGAGGAAAGATACGGAAATAGTCCGAACTGTATTGGGTGCCACTGGCCTGATTAAAAAGTACCTTCTGGCACAACAAGACAAGTTGCCTGAGCTTATAACACCTTATCAACTTCAGAAGAATACTTTCTGAGCCACAATGCAACTACTGAGAAGGGAAAACGTAGTGAATCTGAGAGACTCAGATCAGTATCAACATGCAGTGGCTTACGAGTGCTCTTTATTCCTATCAAGGTTCAGTCAAAATAAAGACACTCTTGGAGATATTACCCAAAGAAAACATTTAAGCATACAGAAAAACCTATTATTTTACCTATTATTTTACTTGCCAGGTTCTTATGGCCTGGATTGGCCATAAGAACCTGGCAAGTAAAATAATAGGTAAAATAATAGGTTTTTCTGTATGCTTAAATGTTTTCTTTGGGTAATATCTCCAAGAGTGTCTTTATTTTGGCATTTTCTTATGTTCTTATGTTCTTAGGGGTAGATTTAAAAAAAATAGCTCGATCGCGTACTTTTGTTCGCGCACCAGGCGCCAACAAAAGTACGCTGGATTTTATAAGATACGCACATAGCCGCGCGTATCTTATAAAATCTGGGATCGGCGCGCGCAAGGCTGCCGATTTTGGGCAGCCTGCGCACGCTGTGTCGTGCAGCCTGCCTCCGTTCCCTCCGAGGCCGCTCCGAAATCGGAGCGGCCTCGGAGGGAACTTTCTTTTGCCCTCCCCTCACCTTCCCCTCCCTTCCCCTACCTAACCCACCCCCCCGGCCCTATCTAAACCCCCCCTACCTTTATCCATGGATTTACGCCTACCGGAGGCAGACGTAAATCCGAATGTGCCAGCGGGCTGCTGGCGCGCCAAGACCAGACCCGGGGGCTGTTCCGGAGGTTGTGCCCAAGTCCACGGAACGCCCGCGGGCCGGGGCCACGCCCAGGGGGCCCGCCCCCCAAACGCCGGTCACGCCCCTGAAATGCCGCGTCATTTGGCGATGCCCCGACACGCCCCCGACACGCCCCTTTTAAAAAGCTCCGGGACTTACGTGTGTCCCGGGGCCCTGCGCGCGCCGGCGGCCTATGCAAAATAGGGACGCGAGGGCACTGCTCGCGTAAATCCGGCCGGATTTACGCGGGCAGGGCATTTAAAATCCGCCCGTTAGTATATAACCAGAGGATGTGGTGAGAGCAGACATTTCTATCCCTTTTATCTCACAGAATCACACACTGCAGAGAATAAAGACCATCCCCAGGCATTTCTATCCCTTCTATCTCACTGTATCACGCACTGCAGGGAATAAAGACCATCCCCAGGCATTTCTATCCCTTCTCTCTCACTGTATCACACACTACAGGGAATAAAGACCATCCCCAGGCATTTCTATCCCTTCTATCTCACTGTATCACATGGTGCAGGGAATAAAGACCATCCCCAGGCATTTCTATCCCTTCTATCTCACTGTATCACATGGTGCAGGGAATAAAGACCATCCCCAGGCATTTCTATCCCTTCTATCTCACTGTATCACACACTGCAGGGAATAAAGACCATCCCCAGGCATTTCTAACCCTTCTATCTCACTGTATCATACACTGCTGGGAATAAAGACCATCCCCAGGCATTTCTATCCCTTCTATCTCACTGTATCACACACTGCAGGGAAGAAAGACCATCCCCAGGCATTTCTATCCCTTCTATCTCACTGTATCACACACTGCTGGGAATAAAGTCCATCCCCAGGCATTTCTATCCCTTCTATCTCACTGTATCACACACTGCAGGGAATAAAGACCATCCCCAGGCATTTCTATCCCTTCTATCTCACTGAATCACACACTGCTGGGAATAAAGTCCATCCCCAGGCATTTCTAACCCTTCTATCTCACTGTATCATACACTGCTGGGAATAAAGACCATCCCCAGGCATTTCTATACCTTCTATCTCACTGTATCACACACTGCTGGGAATAAAGACCATCCCCAGGCATTTCTATCCCTTCTATCTCACTGTATCACATACTGCAGGGAATAAAGACCATCCCCATGGATTTCTATCCTTTCTATCTCACTGTATCACACACTGCAGGGATTAAAGATCATCCACAAGCATTTCTATCCCTTCTATCTCACTGTATCACACACTGCAGGGAATAAAGACTATCCTCAGGCATTTCTATCCTTTCTATCTCACTGTATCACACAGTGCAGGGAATAAAGACCATCCCCAGGCATTTCTATCCCTTCTATCTCACTGTATCACACACTGCAGAGAATAAAGGCCATCCCCAGGCATTTCAATCCCTTCTATCTCTCTGTATCACACACTGAAGGGAATAAAGACCATCCCCAGGCATTTCTATCCCTTCTAACTCACTGTATCACACACTGCAGGGAATAAAGACCATCCCCAGGCATTTCTATCCCTTCTATCTCACTGTATCACACACTGCAGAGAATAAAGGCCATCCCCAGGCATTTCAATCCCTTCTATCTCTCTGTATCACACACTGAAGGGAATAAAGACCATCCCCAGGCAGTTCTATCCCTTCTATCTCACTGTGTCACACACTGCAGGGAATAAAGACCATCCCCAGGCATTTCTATCCTTTTAATCTCACTATATCACACACTGCAGGGAATAAAGATCATCCCCAGACATTTCTATCCCTTTTATATCACTGTATCACACACTGCAGGGAATAAAGACCATCCCCAGGTATTTTTATCCCTTCTATCTCACTATATCACCCACTGCAAGGAATAAAGATCATCCCCATGTTATGACTGGGCAGTGGGCAAGCAAGAGGTGGACCTTTGGGCCGACCTGCAGGTACACACGGAGCAGGCCAGGAGGCGGAGTCAGAGCTTGGCAGGAACACCTGGAGCCTGGAATCCCCCCGGGAGGGGCCCGTAGGGACCCAGGCCCTGGGGACTAGCACAGTTCAAGATAGTCCAGAGAGGTCAAAGAGTTCAGGAATGGCTGCCAGTGAAGAGGCAGAGGGCTGGGTAGCCGGCGGGTCACTGAAGAAGGCGGGGTCTGAACCGGCCGCGGGTAGGAGGCTAGGCCGCGTAGCAGGCCGGATCCACAGTAGGTGGTGGGTAGCCGAGCTGGCCCTGAGACTACCCGGGAGCAGTAGTGACTTGTGGCCGGTGCAGGAGTCCGTGTTGGACCGGGACCAAGACCGGTGACTGGCTGGCAGAGAGGTCCGAATGGCGACCGTGATCAGGGCAGTCAGCAGGCTAGCGAGAAGTCCGTGAGGCAAACCGGGATCAAGGCAGGCAGCAGGCTGGCGAGAAGTCCGTGAGGCAAACCAGGATCGAGGCAGGCAGCAGGCTAGCGAGAAGTCCGTGAGGCAAACCGGGATCGAGGCAGGCAGCAAGCTGGTGAGAAGTCCATGAGGCAAACCGGGATCAAGCCAGGCAGCAGGCTAGTGAGAAGTCCGTGAGGCAAACCGGGATCGAAGCAGGCAGCAGGCTAGCGAGAAGTCCGTGAGGCAAACCGGGATCGAGGCAGGCAGCAAGCTGGCGAGAAGTCCATGAGGCAAACCGGGATCGAGGCAGGCAGCAAGCTGGCGAGAAGTCCGTGAGGCAAACCGGGATCAGGAACCAGGAGACAACGAGAGCAGCAAGTAAGAACAGGAACAGGAAGCAACTAGTCAGCAGGAAACCTCGTTGCAAGGTGTCTAGTGGGGGACTGGACGCCGGTTAAATCTGGAGCAGAACGTGACGTCAGCAGGCGAGGCGGAGCCGGGCTTCCGGGTGCTGTGCGCTTAAGAAGACCCTTCTCGCGCGCGCGCGGGGCCAAGCAAGAGTAGGCCTGTAATGGTGTCTTCCTCGTGGAGACTCCTCGGGCGGCGGCCCTGTCGAGCCTGGATTCAAGCGGTTTCCTGAGGAAGCTGAAGCGACGGTAAGCGGGCCTGAGCCCGAACATGAGAGGGGCGGTTGGGACCGCATCAGTACCCCCTCCTTTACGGCCTCTCTTCAAAGGACCAGGCTTGTCCTGGTGGTCAAGGTGAAACTGTCGAAGAAGAGACTTGTCCAGGATGTTGCGAGCGGGTTCCCAGATATTATCCTCATCGCCGCAACCCTCCCAGGCCAGAAGGTATTCCCATCTCCGATTGCAAAAGCACCCGTCAATCACGTCGCGTACCTAGAACGTGGGATCTTCTGCCTCGGGCGTAGCAGGAATGTACAGGAGTCGACGGTGGAAGCGTGAGAGGACCAAAGGTTTTAGCAGAGAGACGTGGAAGACATTGTGGATCCGCAGGGAGGACGGTAATCGTAATCGGTAGGAGACGAGGCCCACCCTCTCGGCTACCAGGAAGGGTCCACAAATCTTGGGCGCGAATCACTTAGAGGGCAGCCTCAGGTGGATGTTTCTTGTACTTAACCAAACCTGGTCCCCGGGCTGGTACACCGGGGCGGGTCATCGATGGCGGTTGGCCGCCTGCCTGGCCGAGGCGGCAGAGGCACCCAGCTTGGTCTGGGTGCCTCTGCCGAAAGAGACTGTAGTTGCTGAGCGGTGAGTTGCGTGGATGGAGAAGCACTGGGCATGGTGATGGGTAGCGGAGGTTTGAGCTGTTTCCCATACACCAGCTGGAAGGGTGAGACTCCGGTAGCAGCATGGCACTGGTTATTGTATGCGAACTCGGCCCAGGGTAAGAGCTCAGTCCAGTTGTCCTGCCTTTCATTAATGAACGCGCGCAGAAAGGTTTTTAGGGTGCGGTTCATCCTTTCAGATTGTCCATTGCTCTGTCGATGAAAGGCGGTAGAGAAGCTGTGTTAGACTTTAAAGCATTTGCAGAGAGCTCTCTAATAGCGAGCGGTGAATTGGGGGGCCGGTCAGAGACAATGTCCAGGGGAAGCCCATGGATCCGAAAGATGTGTTGTGCAAAGAGAAGGGCCAGTTTGGGTGCAGATGGCAACTTGGGTAAGGGCACAAAGTGGGCCATCTTGGAGAAGCGATCCACGGTTACCCAGATTACGGTCTTCCCATGTGATGGCAGCAGATCCACCATGAAGTCCATAGCGAGATGGGTCCATGGCTCCGTGGGAATCGGAAGAGGTTGCAGGAGGCCACACGGAAGGCCTGGACTGGGCTTCTGTTGAGCGCAGGTAGGGCAAGAGTTCACATATGTGTGGACGTCCTGCCGCACGTTGGGCCACCAGTAGTACCGGTTAAGGAGTTCCAAAGTTCGCTCTCGACCGGCATGACCCCCGGTAAAAGAGTCGAGGGCCCAATGCAAAACTGTCAGTCGTTGGCGTCGGGGGACCACGGTTCTGTCTTGCGTGAGGATGGACATGGCAGAGAGTCGGACCTTGTCGGGATCCAGGATGAACTGTGGAAGCTCTGGATCCTCCTCGGACAGGGAGGACCGGGACAGGGCGTCAGCCCGGACGTTCTTGGCCACAGGGCGGTAGTGGAGCGTAAAGTCGAAGCGGCTAAAAAACAGGGACCACCGAGCCTGACGGGGGTTCAAGCGTTGGGCTTGGGACAAGAACTCCAAGTTCTTATGGTCGGTGTACACTGTGACCGGGTGGTTAGCCCCCTCGAGCCATTGTCTCCATTCCTCGAAGGCGAGCTTGATGGCCAGCAGTTCTTTATACCCAATGGAGTAGTTGGCTTCAGCTGGCGAGAACTTCTTGGAATAGTAGGAGCAGGGCAAGAGTTGACCCGAAGAGGTATGCTGGCTGAGGACGGCCCCGACGGCAACGCTGGAGGCATCGTCCTCCACTATGAAGGGGCGTGCCGGTCCGGATGGCGGAGACAGGTGTCAGTCAGGAATGCCTTTTTCAGATCGGCGAATGCTTCGATGGCAGTGTCGGGCCAAGTCTTGACATTGGCTCCCTTACGGGTCGGAGCAGTAAGGGGAGCGACTCGGTAGGAGTAGCGAGGGATGAAATGTCTGTAAAAGTTAGCAAATCCCAAGAACCTTTGCAGCGCCTTGAGGCCACCCGGGCGGGGCCAGTTCGTGATGGCAGAGACTTTCTCAGGGTCAATCCGGAAGCCTGTGGACGAGATGATGTACCCCAGGAAGGGTAAGGATTCTGCCTCGAAGACACACTTCTTGAGCTTGGCGTAAAGGTGGTTGTCCCTGAGAGCTGTAACACTTGTCTGACGTGTCGACGATGGGATTCCAGATCCTTGGAGAAGATCAAGACGTCATCCAAGTATACGATGACGTGTGAGTGTAACATCTCATGCAGGACCTCATTCATGAGGTTCTGGAAGACTGCCGGGGCATTGCAAAGTCCGAAGGGCATCACCAGGTACCCGTAGTGCCCATCGTTGGATGGAGAAGGTGCGATGGAGAAGGTGCAGGTGCGATGGAGAAGGTGCGATGGAGAAGGTGCAGGTGCAGGTGCGATGGAGAAGGTGCAAAGAAGGGCTACCAAGATGGGAGAACTAGAATGTATAGCAGTAAATGATGACATAGACTTAATTGGCATCTCAGAGACATGGTGGAAAGAGGATAACCAATGGGACAGTGCTATACCGGGGTACAAATTATATCGCAATGACAGAGAGGAGCAGTCGGGAGGAGGTGTGGCGCTTTATGTCCGGGATGGCATAGAGTCCAACAGGATAAACATCCTGCATGAGACTAAATACAAAATTGAATCTTTATGGGTAGAAATCCCTTGTGTATCAGGGAAGACTACAGTGATAGGGGTATACTACCGTCCACCTGGTCAAGATGGTGAGATGGACAGTGAAATGCTAAGAGAAATTAGGGAAGCTAACCAAATTGGTAGTGCAGTAATAATGGGAGACTTCAATTACCCCAATATAGACTGGGTAAATGTATCATCGGGTCACGCTAGAGAGATAACGTTCCTGGATGGAATAAATGATAGCTTTATGGAGCAATTGGTTCAGGAACCGACGAGAGAGGGAGCAATTTTAGATCTAATTCTCAGTGGAGCACAGGACTTGGTGAGAGAGGTAACGGTGGTGGGGCCACTTGGCAATAGTGATCATAATATGATCAAATTTGATTTAATGACTGGAAAAGGAACAGTGTGCAAATCCAAGGCTCTCGTGCTAAACTTTCAAAAGGGAAACTTTGATAAAATGAGAAAATTTGTTAGAAAAAAACTGAAAGGAGCAGCTACAAAAGTAAAAAATGTCCAAGAGGCGTGGTCATTGTTAAAAAATACCATTCTAGAAGCACAGTCCAGATGTATTCCACACATTAAGAAAGGTGGAAAGAAGGCAAAACGATTACCGGCATGGTTAAAAGGGGAGGTGAAAGAAGCTATTTTAGCCAAAAGATCTTCATTCAAAAATTGGAAGAAGGATCCAACAGAAGAAAATAGGATAAAGCATAAACATTGGCAAGTTAAATGTAAGACATTGATAAGACAGGCTAAGAGAGAATTTGAAAAGAAGTTGGCTGTAGAGGCAAAAACTCACAGTAAAAACTTTTTTAAATATATCCGAAGCAGAAAGCCTGTGAGGGAGTCAGTTGGACCGTTAGATGATCGAGGGGTTAAAGGGGCACTTAGAGAAGATAAGGCCATCGCGGAAAGATTAAATGATTTCTTTGCTTCGGTGTTTACTGAAGAGGATGTTGGGGAGGTACCCGTAATGGAGAAGGTTTTCATGGGTAATGATTCAGATGGACTGAATCAAATCACGGTGAACCTAGAAGATGTGGTAGGCCTGATTGACAAACTGAAGAGTAGTAAATCACCTGGACCGGATGGTATACACCCCAGAATTCTGAAGGAACTAAAAAATGAAATTTCAGACCTATTAGTAAAAATTTGTAACTTATCATTAAAATCATCCATTGTACCTGAAGACTGGAGGATAGCAAATGTAACCCCAATATTTAAAAAGGGCTCCAGGGGCGATCCGGGAAACTACAGACCGGTTAGCCTGACTTCAGTGCCAGGAAAAATAGTGGAAAGTGTTATAAACATCAAAATCACAGAACATATAGAAAGACATGGTTTAATGGAACAAAGTCAGCATGGCTTTACCCAGGGCAAGTCTTGCCTCACAAATCTGCTTCACTTTTTTGAAGGAGTTAATAAACATGTGGATAAAGGTGAACCGGTAGATATAGTATACTTGGATTTTCAGAAGGCGTTTGACAAAGTTCCTCATGAGAGGCTTCTAGGAAAAGTAAAAAGTCATGGGATAGGTGGCGATGTCCTTTCGTGGATTGCAAACTGGCTAAAAGACAGGAAACAGAGAGTAGGATTAAATGGGCAATTTTCTCAGTGGAAGGGAGTGGACAGTGGAGTACCTCAGGGTTCTGTGTTGGGACCCTTACTGTTCAATATATTTATAAATGATCTGGAAAGAAATACGACGAGTGAGATAATCAAATTTGCAGATGACACAAAATTTTGCATAGTAGTTAAATCACAAGCAGATTATGATAAATTGCAGGAAGACCTTGTGAGACTGGAAAATTGGGCATCCAAATGGCAGATGAAATTTAATGTGGATAAGTGCAAGGTGATGCATATAGGGAAAAATAACCCATGCTATAATTACACGATGTTGGGTTCCATATTAGGTGCTACAACCCAAGAAAGAGATCTAGGTGTCATAGTGGATAACACATTGAAATCGTTGGTTCAGTGTGCTGCGGCAGTCAAAAAAGCAAACAGAATGTTGGGAATTATTAGAAAAGGAATGATGAATAAAACGGAAAATGTCATAATGCCTCTGTATCGCTCCATGGTGAGAACGCACCTTGAATACTGTGTACAATTCTGGTCGCCGCATCTCAAAAAAGATATATTTGCGATGGAGAAGGTACAGAGAAGGGCTACCAAAATGATAAGGGGAATGGAACAACTCCCCTATGAGGAAAGACTAAAGAGGTTAGGACTTTTCAGCTTGGAGAAGAGACGACTGAGGGGGGATATGATAGAGGTGTTTAAAATCATGAGAGGTCTAGAACGGGTAGATGTGAATCAGTTATTTACTCTTTCGGATAGTAGAAGGACTAGGGGACACTCCATGAAGTTAGCATGGGGCACATTTAAAACTAATCGGAGAAAGTTCTTTTTTACTCAACGCACAATTAAACTCTGGAATTTGTTGCCAGAGAATGTGGTTCGTGCAGTTAGTATAGCTGTGTTTAAAAAAGGATTGGATAAGTTCTTGGAGGAGAAGTCCATTACCTGCTATTAAGTTCACTTAGAGAATAGCCACTGCCATTAGCAATGGTTACATGGAATAGACTTAGTTTTTGGGTACTTGCCAGGTTCTTATGGCCTGGATTGGCCACTGTTGGAAACAGGATGCTGGGCTTGATGGACCCTTGGTTTGACCCAGTATGGCATTTTCTTATGTTCTTATGTTCTTATCCCTGGTGTTGAAGGCAGTCTTCCATTCGTCCCTGGGGCGTATGCGAACAAGGTTGTAGGCCCCTCGAAGATTTAGCTTAGTGAAGAGTTTGGCCCCTTGGAGCCTATCCAAGAGCTCGGGGATCAATGGAAGTGGGTAGTGGTCTCTCTTGGTAATGGCATTTAGGCCCCGGTAGTCGATATAAGGGTAGAGCGAACCGTCCTTCCTTCCTACAAAAAAGAAGCCGGCCCCGGCAGGGGAGCGCGAAAGGCGAATGAAGCCTTTAGCGAGGTTCTCAGCAATGTACTGGGACATGGCGGTTGTCTCTGGCAAGGACAACGGGTATAACCGGCCTCGAGGAGGTGTGGTACAGGAAAGCAGGTCAATAGGACAGTCAAACGGTCTGTGTTGCGGTAGGATTTCAGCCATCTCCTTTTAAAATACATCCGCAAAGGCTTGGTACAGCTCTGGAAGCAGAAGGGACGAGCAGAGCTGGATCGGTGACGGGGGACGCTGTACCTGCAGACAATGTGTGAAGCAAAAGGGACTCCACTGGGTCAACTGGAGTGTGTCCCATTGGATTACCTGAGAGTGGCGGCGCAGCCATGATAGGCCCAGGATCAGAGGGTGTACAGCCCGTTCCAAAACCAGCAGCGAGATTTCTTCAGTATGAAGCATGCCGGTCTGGAGGGTCAGCGGATCCGTTCAGTAGGAGATGGGCCCAGGGACCAAGGTACCTCGGATAGATGAAATGCGCAGTGGAGGGTCTTGGAGCCGTGTGGGTAACGATAGTTGGTTTACCATGTCTGCTACAATAAAGTTACCCTCGGCCCCAGAATCGATGAAGGCGCGAGTCTGAAGTTCCCCTCCGGGGTATTTGAGTCTCACCGGTATGGTGCATTGAGGAGCTGAGCCCGTATTGCCTAGGAGTAGCTCCTCGGGATAACCTAGTCATGGGCGTTTCCCGGACGCTCCGGGCATCTGGCAAGGAAGTGGCCCTTTCCTCCACAGTATTTATTTATTTATTTATTTAGCATTTTTATATACCGACTTTCCAATAACAGAATTACTGATCAATTCGGTTTACATTTTAACAGAACAATAACATTGACAAGTAAATGTCTTACAAAGAAGACAGTAGAGACAAAGGCCCTGAGTCCGGCGTCTCTGCTTCTCCTCTGCAGACAACGGAGACCTGCCCAGTTGCATTGGCTCCCCGGGTGTGACGGAAGTGGGTGGTGCCTTGGGGGCCATAGGTCGAGCGTGTCCTTGGGAAGCCGGAGGAGACATTCGGGAAGAGCGCGACCCCTTGTCTCGTTGCTGGAGCCGGCAGTCTACCCTTCCAGCGATGTCGATTAAATCATTGAGATCATCTGGGAGATCCCGACCAGCCAGCTCATCTTTGATACGGCTAGCCAAACCTTCAAGGAATATCCCCCGAAGGCAGTCATCCTGCCAACCGACCTCCATGGCAAGGGTGCGGAAGTTTATGGTATAGTCCGCCACTGAACGCACCCCTTGCTTGAGGTGCAAAAGTTCAGAATCAGCTGTGGTTTGACGAGCAGGGTCATCAAAAGCTTGGCAAAAGTTAAGCACAAATTCCTGGAGGTTGTGCAGAAGGGGGTCCTGCCGCTCCCTCATGGGAGAGGCCCAATCCAATGCCCTACCATCCAGTAAGGAAAAGATGTAAGCCACCTTGACGGATTCCGAGGAAAACTGTGCCGGCAGCAGGGTGAACCGGACGTAGCATTGGTTCACGAAGCCTCGGCATGCTTTGGTGTCCCCAGCACAGTGAGTCGGGGCAGGCAACTGGGTCACTGATGTGGGGTTGGAGACCGGAGTGGGAGGAGGAGCTGGACTTGGATCTGGCGGGGGTGTCTCCAGGCAGGAGACCAGCTGTTCCACAGTGGCTGCAAGGGCGTCAATGCAATGCTGCTGCTGTTGGAGGCGCTGTGCCATTCCGGGAATGGCCTGTAGAGAGGGGGCCTCCGCCAGGTCCATGGCCTTGCAAACTGTTATGACTGGGCAGTGGGCAAGCAAGAGGTGGACCCTTGGGCCGACCTGCAGGTACACACAGAGCAGGCTGGGAGGCGGAGTCAGAGCTTGGCAGTAACACCCGGAGCCTGGAATCCCCCCGGGAGGGGCCCATAGGGACCCAGGACCTGGGGACTAGCACAGTTCAAGATAGTCCAGAGAGGTCAGAGAGTTCAGGAATGGCTGCCAGTGAAGAGGCAGAGGGCAGGGTAGCCGGCAGGTCACTGAAGAAGGCGGGGTCTGAACCGGCCGCGGGTAGGAGGCTAGGCCGCGTAGCAGGCCGGAGCCACAGTAGGTGGTGGGTAGCCGAGCTGGCCGTGAGACTACCTGAGAGCAGGAGTGACGTGTGGCCTGCGCAGGAGTCCGTGGCGGACTGGGACCAAGACCGGTGACTGGCTGGCAGAGAGGTCCGTATGGCGACCGGGATCAGGGCAGTCAGCAGGCTAGCAAGAAGTCCGTGAGGCAACCCGGGATCAAGACTGGCAGGGGGCTAGCGAGAAGTCCGTGAGACAAACCGGGATCGAGGCAGGCAGCAGGCTGGCGAGAAGTCCGTGAGGCAAACCAGGATCGAGGCAGGCAGCAGGCTGGCGAGAAGTCCGTGAGGCAAACCGGGATCGAGGCAGGCAGCAAGCTGGCGAGAAGTCCGTGAGGCAAACCGGGATCACGAAACAGGAGACAACAAGAGCAGCAAGTAAGAACAGGAACAGGAAACAACTAGTCAGCAGGAAACCTCATTGCAAGGCGTCTAGTGGGGGATTGGACGCCGGTTAAATCTGGAGCAGAGGGTGACGTCAGCAGACGAGGCGGAGCCGGACTTCCGGGTGCTGTGCGCTTAAGAAGACCTTCTCGCGCGCGGGGCCAAGCAAGAGTAGGCCTGTAATGGTGTCTTCCTCGTGGAGACTCCTCGGGCGGCGGCCATGTCGAGCCTGGATTCAAGCAGTTTCCTGAGGAAGCTGAAGCGACGGTAAGCGGGCCTGAGCCTGAACATGAGAGGAGCGGTCGGGACCACAACACCCCAGAGATTGCTATCCCTTTTATCTCACTGTATCACATGACGCAGGGAATAAAGATCATCCCTAGGCATTTCTATCCCTTCTATCTCAGTGTATCACACACTGCAGAGAATAAAGACGATCCCCAGGCATTTCTATCCTTTCTATCTCAGTGTATCACACACTGCAGGGAATAAAAACCATCCCCAAGCATTTATATCCCTTCTATCTCACTGTATCACACACTGCAGGGAATAAAGACCATCCCCAGGCATTTCTATTTCTTCTAACTCACTGTATCACACACTGCAGGGAATAAAGACCATCCCCAAGCATTTATATCCCTTATTTCTCACTGTATCACACACTGCAGGGAATAAAGACCATCCCCAGGTATTATTATCTCTTCTATCTCACTGTATCACACATTAAAGGGAATAAAGACCATCCCCAGGCATTTATATCCCTTCTATCCCACTGTATCACACACTGCAGGGAATAAAGACCATCCCAGGCATTTCTATTTCTTCTATCTCACTGTATCACACACTGCAGGGAATAAAGACCATCCCCAGGCATTTCTATCCCTTCTATCTCACTGTATCACATGACACAGGGAATAAAGATCATCCCTAGGCATTTCTATCCCTTCTATCTCACTGTATCACACACTGGAGGGAATAAAGACCATCCACAGGTATTTCTACCCCTTCTATCTCACTGTATCACACATTAAAGGGAATAAAGACCATCCCCAGGCATTTCTATCCCTTCTATCTCACTGTATCACACACTGCAGGGAAAAAGGCCAATCCCCAGGCATTTCTATCATTTTAATCTCACTATATCATACACTGCAGGGAATAAAGATCATCCCCAGACATTTATATTTCTTCTATCTCACTGTATCACACACTGCAGGGAATAAAGACCATCCCCAGGCATTTCTATTTCTTCTATCTCACTGTATCACACACTGCAGGGAATAAAGACCATCCCCAGGCATTTCTATCCCTTCTATCTCACTGTATCACACACTGCAGGGAATAAAGACCATCCCCAGGCATTTCTATTTCGTCTATCTCACTGTATCACACACTGCAGGGAATAAAGATCATCCCAGGGCATTTCTATCCCTTCTATCTCACTGTATCACATGACGCAGGGAATAAAGACCATCCCCAGGCATTTCTATTTCTTCTATCTCACTGTATCACACACTGCAGGGAATAAAGACCATCCCCAGGCATTTCTATCCCTTCTATCTCACTGTATCACACACTGCAGGGAATAAAGACCATCCCCAGGCATTTCGATTTCGTCTATCTCACTGTATCACACACTGCAGGGAATAAAGATCATCCCAGGGCATTTCTATCCCTTCTATCTCACTGTATCACATGACGCAGGGAATAAAGACCATCCCCAGGCATTTCTATTTCTTCTATCTAACTGTATCACACACTGCAGGGAATAAAGACCATCCCCAGGCATTTCTATCCCTTCTCTCTCACTGTATCACACACTGCAGAGAATAAAGACCATCCCCAGGCATTTCTATTTCTTCTATCTCACTGTATCACACACTACAGGGAATAAAGATCATCCCCAGACATTTATATCCCTTCTATCTCAATGTATCACACACTGCAGGGAATAAAGACCATCCCCAGGCATTTCTATTTATTCTATCTCACTGTATCACACACTGCAGGGAATAAAGACCATCTCCAGGCATTTCTATCCCTTCTATCTCACTGTATCACACACTGCAGAGAATAAAGACCATCCCCAGGTATTTCTATCCCTTCTATCTCACTGCATCACACATTAAAGGGAATAAAGACCATCCCCAGGCATTTCTATCCCTTCTATCTCACTGTATCACACACTGCAGGGAATAAAGACCATCCCCAGGCATGTCTATCCTTTTAATCTCACTATATCACACACTGCAGCGAATAAAGACCATCCCCAGGCATTTATATTTCTTCTATCTCACTGTATCACACACTACAGGGAATAAAGATCATCCCCAGACATTTATATCCCTTCTATCTCACTGTATCACACATTGCAGGGAATAAAGATCATCCCCAGACATTTATACCCCTTCTATCTCACTGTATCACACACTGCAGGGAATAAAGACGATCCCCAGGCATTTCTATTTCTTCTATCTCACTGTATCACACACTGCAGGGAATAAAGACCATCCCCAGGCATTTCTATCCCTTCTATCTCACTGTATCACACACTGCAGGGAATAAAGACCATCCCAGGCATTTCTATTTCTTCTATCTCACTGTATCACACACTGCAGGGAATAAAGACCATCCCCAGGCATTTATATCCCTTCTATCTCACTGTATCACACACTGCAGGGAATAAAGACCATCCCCAGGCATTTCTATTTCTTCTATCTCACTGTATCACACACTGCAGGGAATAAAAATCATCCCCGGGCATTTCTATTTCTTCTATCTCACTGTATCACACACTGCAGGGAATAAAGACCATCCCCGGGCATTTCTATTTCTTCTATCTCACTGTATCACACACTGCAGGGAATAAAGATCATCCCCAAGCATTTCTATCCCTTCTATCTCACTGTATCACACACTGGAGGGAATAAAGACCATCCACAGGTATTTCCACCCCTTCTATCTCACTGTATCACACACTGCAGGGAAAAAGGCCCATCCCCAGGCATTTCTATCATTTTAATCTCACTATATCATACACTGCAGGGAATAAAGATCATCCCCAGACATTTATATCCCTTCTATCTCACTGTATCACACACTGCAGGGAATAAAGACCATCCCCAGGCATTTCTATTTCTTCTATCTCACTGTATCACACACTGCAGGGAATAAAGACCATCCCCAGGCATTTCTATCCCTTCTATCTCACTGTATCACACACTGCAGGGAATAAAGACCATCCCCAGGCATTTCTATTTCTTCTATCTCACTGTATCACACACTGCAGGGAATAAAGATCATCCCAGGGCATTTCTATCCCTTCTATCTCACTGTATCACATGACGCAGGGAATAAAGACCATCCCTAGGCATTTCTATTCCTTCTATCTCAATGTATCACACACTGCAGAGAATAAAGACCATCCCCAGGCATTTCTATCCCTTCTATATCAGTATATCACACAATGCAGGGAATAAAGACCATCCCCAGGCATGTCTATCCTTTTAATCTCACTATATCACACACTGCAGGGAATAAAGACCATCCCCAGGCATTTCTATTTCTTCTATCTCACTGTATCACACACTGCAGGGAATAAAGACCATCCCCATGCATTTCTATCCCTTCTATCTCACTGTATCACACACTGCAGAGAATAAAGACCATCCCCAGGCATTTCTATTTCTTCTATCTCACTGTATCACACACTACAGGGAATAAAGATCATCCCCAGACATTTATATCCCTTCTATCTCACTGTATCACACACTGCAGGGAATAAAGATCATCCCCAGACATTTATATCCCTTCTATCTCACTGTATCACACACTGCAGGGAATAAAGACCATCCCCAGGCATTTCTATCCCTTCTATCTCACTGTATCACACACTGCAGAGAATAAAGACCATCCCCAGGTATTTCTGTCTCTTCTATCTCACTGTATCACACATTAAAGGGAATAAAGACCATCCCCAGGCATTTCTATCCCTTCTATCTCACTGTATCACACACTGCAGGGAATAAAGATCATCCCCAGACATTTCTATTTCGTCTATCTCACTGTATCACTCACTGCAGGGAATAAAGATCATCCCCAGACATTTATATCCCTTCTATCTCACTGTATCACACACTGCAGGGAATAAAGATCATCCCCAGGCATTTCTATCCCTTCTATCTCACTGTATCACATGACGCAGTGAATAAAGATCATCGGCATTTCTATCCCTTCTATCTCACTGTATCACACACTGCAGATAATAAAAACCATCCCCAGGCATTTCTATCCCTTCTATCTCAGTGTATCACACACTGCAGGGAATAAAGACCATATCCAGGTATTTCTATCCCTTCTATCTCACTGTATCACACATTATACGGAATAAAGACCATCCCCAGGCATTTATATCCCTTCTATCTCACTGTATCACACACTGCAGGGAATAAAGACCATCCCCAGGCATTTATATCCTTTTAATCTCACTATATCACACACTGCAGGGAATAAAGACCATCCCCAGGCATTTATATCCTTTTAATCTCACTATATCACACACTGCAGGGAATAAAGACCATCCCCAGGTATTTCTATCCCTTCTATCTCACTGTATCACAAATTAAAGGGAATAAAGACCATCCCCAGGCATTTATATCCTTCTATCTCACTGTATCACACACTGCAGGGAATAAAGACCATCCCCAGGCGTTTCTATCCCTTCTATCTCACTGTATCACACACTGCAGGGAATAAAGACCATCCCCAGGCGTTTCTATCCCTTCTATCTCACTGTATCACACATTGCAGGGAATAAAGACCATCCCCTAGCATTTCTATGGGGTTCAAGGCTACAGTATATAAATTGCATAAATTACCTTTCTTCTTCTTTCCAGTTCCTTGAGATTGAGGGTTGATGTTCTCCTCGGATGCCTCTGAGACTCTTATAGCTGCGTAGGTGACCTGTGCATCCTCCTGCAGCACTGAAGAACCTTCCATGCAATTATTCACAGATTAGAAACAATGAGCCATGCCCAGGACTGAGAAATCCATCAGCCCTCTTAATACCCCGCCAATATCCAAGTACCTTTACTTGCAGAGCGAGATTTGGAGGGTTTCGGTCTCTTTTCCTTTCCGAACATTAGATCAGAATAAGTCACCATCTCAGCCATCGTAGACACCTTGCACTCTGCGAACAGCTCTCTTGGGGTGATAAAGGTGCAATGCAGGCGCACAGGAAGTCTGCTATTTTTTATTCTGAGCAAACAGTAGCAGAAAGCACTAATGGTCAGATAATGTGGGCTGTACCTTCTCTGGGACCTGAGTAGTGTAACCAATTCATATGCTAAATTTTTTTCATCTCCAGTCTGTGTGGTTCTATTCTAAGGATTTCAAAATTAAAAGATAACAGTAAGTAACACAGAGTTCTGGGTTTAACGAAACATGTTGACCGAATAGGCCATCATTTCTGGGTTGAATAGCCACACAGCAGATTTCTGTTACATGGATTGCATGATGGGTTGGAAAAAGGAGAGGAAGATGGGCAGTCATTGGAGTTGATTCAGAAAGCAGCCAGTAGTGAAGAGCTATTTTTATGCAGGTCAATGAATGCAAACTTTTGCTATTCTAGATTGGAGGAGAAAGTATGTGCGGGTGGCTATGTAGCAGTAATGAGAATCATTTAATCCAGCATTTCAGGCATGCTTCATTTGAATCCATGGAATGCCAAAAACAACATTTTGCCTTATGTTTAATTATTATCACCTTTTCTTCAGAAATTGATCCGTTGATGTTGATCTCTTATAGCATGTAATACACAGACCTGCTATATGGGATAACTCATTATTTAATTTATTTTATTTATTTAAAAACTTTTTTATACCGGCATTCGTAGGACACATCATGTCGGTTTACAAAGAACTGAGAAAGGAAAGGAAATTACAATGAACAGGGGAGGGGTTAACTGGGTGATATACAAAGTAGAGGAGAGGAGAGTCAAACAGGCAGCGTTACAAAAGAACCAGTATACAAGGTTAATTGACATGTGCACTTGGGATATTTAGTATATGAAACTTATTTACAGTAGGACATGGGCAGGTGCACGTAGGAACGATTAAAGGAGGGGGGGAGGGGGGCGGGGGTGGTGGGAATCAAGTTAACCTTCTTACGATACCATGTGTTTAATGGCTATCCTGCCGATAAGCCTTAAGAATTGTTAGGCTTCTTAATCATTAGGTAACTTGATGTGTTTGCACTTGTCTGTATATAGATAGTGTGATAAAATCACACTTATCTTATTAGAGTCCACTGAAAAAAAATTTGGAAGCCTGTAATTAGCTCACACTATTGCACTAATCTTATTACAGTGAATTGGTAGAACCGACATCACGATGTTTCGGAGCTGAAAAACTCCTTCTTCAGGGGCTTATCGTTGACGATAGTGAACTGAGAGGGACTGCCAATCTGTGCAAAAAAATGAGAGTGTCCTTAGTTTATTGTAAACACACTTAAATATTGGATACTGTAGATAGGAAGGAATACATACATACATATACAGACAAGTGCAAACATATCAAGTTACATAATGATTAAGAAGCCTAACAATTCTTAAGGCTTATCGGCACGATAGCCATTAAACACATGGTATCGTATTGTTGCGGTCCCGGGCCATGCCCCGGGTCCTCCACCTACCTCGGGGGCGGCCCGGGCCGTTTCGAGTCGTCCCCGGGTCGTACGCAGAAGCCCCCGGGCCTGCAGGCCTTCCAACGCGTCTCTCCCTCCTCGGGAGAGACGCCGACGTTCAGACGTGGCTGGCCCCGCCCCCTGACGCCTGCGCGGGGAGGAGTCCTAATTAAAGGGGCCAGCGTGGGAAAACCCTCAGGTGCACAGAGGATGATGTCAGACGCCTCAGGGTACAAGTACCCTGCATTAGCTCTCCTCTGTGCCTTGCAACAAGGTTCCTGGACTTGTCCTGTGATTGCTGCGTTCTTGGTTATCTTCGTCCCGCTTCTGCCTGCTTCCCTTGCTGTGGATTCTTCTGGACTTGACCCCTGGACTGGCTTCGGATCGCTCTTTGGCTCTGACTCCTGGACTGGCTTTGGATCGCTCTCTGGCTCTGACTCCTGGACTGGCTTTGGATCGCTCTCTGGCTCCGACCCTGGACTGGCTGCGGACCATCCTTGGACTCTGACTCCTGGATTTCCTATGACCTGCTGGAGGCGCCAGCCATCCGGAACCATGACCTGCAGGAGGCACCTGCATCCGGACCACCCACAACATCAGGAAGTCGCCTAAGCCCCAGCGGTCGTGTCCCTACGGGCCCCTCCTGGGGGGACTTCGGCTTCCAGGGTCAATCTCCTGAAGTCCCAGTGGCTGGACTCCTAAGGGCTCCTCCCGGGGGAGTGCCGGTCTCCAGGGCAGAGTCTTCTTCCTCCCCGGTCCAACACCGTCCATCCGTCCAGTGAGGGTCTAGTCCTTGGTCGCATAGGACTTCACCATAGACCAGAGCGTCAGCCAGCACCGAGCTTCCGAACCATCTCCTGGTTGGGACATTCACTGTGGACCTCTACAGCACTACATCTTCTGTTCCAACCAGCCCAAGGGTCCACGAACATAACACGTATGAAGGTAAACTTGATTCAGTAATGAGTTATCCCATATAGCAGGTCTATGTATTACATGTGATTTTCATACATGCTATATATTTGGGTCTTTTGTTAAGCAGATCTCTTATAGCAAGCATGATCATATAGTTCCATATCCAGAGGGTCAAGCAGAATCAGACCTGGTTTTACCTCATTGCAGGCATTGAGATATATTCTTGTAGGAAATTCAAGTCTACCCCTCTCTTTGATCTAGTTCAACCTTTCCTCCTTCAAATGGAGCTATATGATGACCCTATTGAAAAAAACAAGTCATTGTTATTTTTGGGACTTCTTTCCAACAAGAGAGTTTAAGGCCTGTTAAAGGAATAATTGCAAAAATATTACAGATTCAATATTCCAGTGTGATAATATAACAAATGGTACTTAGTTCATATTCCTTCAATCAAACACCCACCCAAAATTTGACTTTTTCTTACCATCCTGCCCACATCACCCCCTACCTCGGATCCCTACACTGTCGCCCTATGCATTGCCAGACAGTGTTCAAAACTCTGTTCCTCACATTCAAGGCCCTCAAAGGCCTAGCACCTGCCTATCTGTACAACCATCTTTCCCCTAAACAGCTGCCCGCCCTCTGATCTCACTACCCCGGGTGCGCCTGGTGTGTCAGCCCCCAGAGAACTGAAACTTGCAACCTCCAGGAAAAGATCAGCACCCAATCTCTGGAAGTCAATTCCATGTGAAATCAGGCTGGCCTCTGATCTGCTTACATTCATAAGAACATAAGAAATGGCCATGCTGGGTCAGACCAAGGGTCCATTAAGCCCAGCATCCTGTTTCCAACAGAGGCCAAACCAGGCCACAAGAACCTGGCAATTACCCAAACACTAAGAAGATCCCATGCTACTGATGCAATTAATAGCAATGGCTATTCCCTAACTTCATTAATAGCAGTTAATGGACGTCTCCAAGAACTTATCCAAATCTGTTTTGAACCCAGCTACACTAACTGCACTAACCACATCCCCTGGCAACAAATTCCAGAGCTTAATTGTGCATTGAGTGAAAAAGAATTTTCTCTGATTAGTCTTAAATGTGCTACTTGCTAACTTCATGGAGTGCCCCCTAGTCCTTCTATTATTCGAAAGTGTAAATAACCGAGTCACATCTACTCGTTCAAGACCTCTCATGATCTTAAAGACCTCTATCATATCCCCTATCAGCCGTCTCTTCTCCAAGCTGAACAGCCCTAACCTCTTCAGCCTTTCCTCATAGGGGAGCTCTTCCATCCCCTATGTAAAATGAGGAAATGCAAAATCCATCCCTCAAACTTGTGAAGAGTTCCCTGTTCCCTTACCCTGCCATTCAAAATCTATTTAATCCTGCAAGCCTATAGGAGCTTTCCCACCCTACATTGCTAGTGGAATTTGAATCTCTATGCTATAAACTGCTTCCTGAAGTTTGATTATTGATCTGTATAATGTAATCTTTTCTTAATTGCTTGCTGTAACTTGTTACCTATTATGAAACCTGTTATATTTGTAGATCAGCTCTTGTTTTTTGTAATTCAGTTTTGTGTCACATGCTTTGAAATCTCATGCAGGACACGTGTGATTCTAAATAAACGATGATGAAATAGTGCAAACATATTTCAGATGCAATGTTCCAGGATGACAATAGTGCAAATATTTAAAGTATAATATTAAAATGTAACAGCTATATTAAATATGAAAAATATTGGAACTATAACAGAAGACATTATGCAAATACAGCAATTTAAATATTGAAGTGGAGGGGTATCAAGGGTATTTATTTTGTGATAGGGGATGTGGGGAGTTTGTAAAGAATTTAACTAGGGTAAAAAACAAGGTATAAACTCTGTGTATTTTTTTATTTTTTTTTTCTTATATTTTTATTTTTGTTGGTTCCTTTTTAGTGAAGATGCTGGTGGGGGACATTGATAAATATTCTATTTGAATGCTGACTTCTCCCTGGACAACTTGATTGACTCCCCATACAAAGATTTCACAGGCAAGGCATGTTGGGTATGTTCTAGAGTAAATTCTTCATTTCTACCAGTGTTGACTCTTGGTGATATCCATAGGAGGATTGATGAAGAAGTATTATGAAGATTTATTATTCAGCTTAAATTGTCTGAGCACTCTGATTCCTTATTGAAATCTTCTTTTGGAAAAAGGTTTTTTTCTTCCCTTTTTTTCTTTTGCCTCTTAATTTTTACTTTTTTTTTCTTTTCCTTTCTTTGATTTTTGATATTTTTATAGATTTTTTATATTTTTTTGTTGGTAGTGTTTGTTGTTCTATGTGTGTATTTACATAATGGGGTAGATTTTTAAAAAAAGCGCGATCGCGTACTTTAGTTTGCGCAGCAGGCGCAAACAAAAGTACACTGGATTTTATAAGATACGCGCATAGCCGCGCGTATCCTCTAAAATCCTGGATCGGCGCACACAAGGCTGCCAATTTTGGGCAGCCTGCGTGCGCCGAGCCGTGCAGCCTGCCTCCATTCTCTCCGAAGCCGCTCCAAAATCGGAGCGGCCTCGGAGGGAACTTCCTTTCGCCCTCCCCTCACCTTCCCCTCCCTTCCCCTACCTAAACCACCCCCCCCGGCCCTATCTAAACCCTCCCTTACCTTTGTCCCTAGATTTACGCCTGCGAGAAGCAGACGTAAATCTACGCGCGCCAGCGGACTGCTGGCGTGCCGTCTTCCGACCCGGGGGCTGGTCCGGAGGCCTGGACCACACCCCCGGGCCGGCGCCATGCCCCCGGTCCCACCCCTGAAATGCCGCGCCCCGCCCCCGAAACGCCGCGTCATCCGGTCCCGCCCCTGACATGCCCCGACACGCCCCCTTCGAAAAACCCCGGGACCTACGCGTTTCCCGGGGCTCTGCACGTGCCGGCGGCATATGGAAAATAGGAACGGAGGCAGTGCGTGCATGTTATAAAATTGGGCGTAGATCTGTTCGCGCCGGGTTACACGAACAAATCTACGCCTGTGCATAACTTTTAAAATCTACCCCTAACTGCACTAACCACATCCTCTGGCAAAAAATTCCAGAGCTATATTGTGCGTTGAGTAAAAAAGAATTTTCTCCGATTAGTCTTAAATGTGCTTCTTGCTAACTTCATGGAATGCCCCCTAGTCCTTCTATTATTCGAAAGTGTAAATAACCAATTCACATCTACAAGAACTCTCATGATCTTAAACACCTCTATCAGATTCCCCCTCAGCCGTCTCTTCTCCAAGCTGAACAGCCCTAACCTCTTCAGCCTTTCTTCATAGGGGAGCTGTTCCATCCCCTTTATCATTTTGATTGCCCTTCTCTGTACCTTCTCCATCACGACTATATCTTTTTTGAGATGCGGTGACGAGAATTGTACACAGTATTCAATAGGGATATGAATCGGGCTTCGGACAATTGAAAATATCGGACAATATTTTCAAAATTGTCAGAAATCGGGGGCTCCCCAAAACGATAGGAAAACCTCACGATATTGATCGTGGGGTTCTCATCATTTTGGGGGAAGGCGGGAAAAATGGCACACAAAAATAACCCCTAAACCCACCCCGACCCTCTAAAACTAAACCCTTTGCTTCCCCCACCCTCCCGACCCCCCAAAAACATTTTACAGGTACCTGGTGGTCCAGTGGGGGTCCCGGGAGTGATCTCCCACTCCCGGGCCGTCCTCCTGTCCCGGGCCATCGGCTGCCACTAATCAAAACGGATACCCTGTCACATGGTAAGGGCAAAGGGCCATCGTCACCATTTTTATTAGTGGCAGCCGACGGCCCAAGAGCGGGAGATCGCTCCCGGGGTCACCACTGGACCACCAGGTAATTTATTTTTTTGGGGGGGGGGATCGGAAGGGTGGGGGATGTTAAGGGGGCGGTTTTAAACAGTCGGGGTGGGTTTAGGCATTGTTTTAGTTTGCCGTTTTTCCCACTCTCCTCCCAAAACGATAAGAGAACCCCCATTTTCCTATCGTTTTCAGGGAGCCCCCGATTTCTGACGACTTTGAAAATATCGTACGATATTTTCAATCGTCAGAAACACAATTCACATCCCTAGCGGTTGCTATGCACGCCATAAGCTAGGTGGCACTCTTCATCTACAATGTCTTCTTGGATTACAAATTGAGAATTATACCTACCTGGAAGTCATGCTGAAGAACAACAGCACTGTTGATTGCAAAATTGAAGTCATCTTTACCTCTCAATTTTGTGATGATCCACTCGGAGGTCGTGCTGGAGGTTTACAGCATTGCTGATTCTGATGTAAGAAGACATTTCCTAGCTACCAGTATTTTGATTGGCCTATTCGGAAGTCGTGCTGGGGTACAGCACAGTTTGATTCTGAAGAAGAAAAGAAAGATATCTCTATTCATCAACTTTACTTCAGGACTACTCGGAAGTCGTGTCCATCATTATGGCATTGGTTGATTCCGAGGAAAGAAGAAGAGGTTTCTACTCATCAACTTCGTTGGATAATTTGGAAGTCATGCTGGTGTACAGCACTGTTTGATTCCGAGGATGAAGTTTATCCATCCATCAGCCTGTTCATCTTGCTGGTATTATCAACATCTCTCTTCCAGCATCCTGCGGAAGAGCTACATCAGAAGTGGATATTGGACCATTTCTACATCACCACTTCCACTGAAACCTCAGTGATGTCCTCGGCAGCCCATTTCATTGCTGCTGATGTCATTATTCATTTTACTAGATTCTTCAAAACTACATCTATTCGTGGAACGAACTCAAGACTTTGAGACCTTGGATGTTTCAAACAGAGACTGAATTTGTTGGCCTGATAAGGCTTTGACCCCAAGAACCATCTTTGGGATCCTTAGACCTATTGGATAAGAGATGTTCATCAATTCCACCTCGTGCATCTCTGGTACATAAACTGGTACCCGAAGAGGAGAACTCCCTTTGAAGGGGGCTACTGTTGCGTTCATGCCACTTCTTGCCCTTCGCTCCACCCTCTCTACCTGGGATGCAACTCCCTTCGGCTCTGACTGACAGTGCAGCCGCAGCTTCTCTCCACCTCCATGGTCCCGGTTCACCCGGGCTGGCCTGACGCTATAGATCTGCCATGTTCCCGAAGACATAAGGGCTCACGTGCGCGCTCCAGACTTTGTACCAGCAAGGGCACGAACCTCAGGGGCATCCCCCGTAGTGACATCATCCATTTGTACTTTAAAAGGTCTTTGTTTGCTAACCTCTAATGAATTAGCAAGGAACTCCAATGGGACTTGCTTCGGCAGTCCACGATGCAACAATGATCCGAGTCAGCCGGGGAACCCGTCCCCACTGCTCAGCCCTTTCCAAACTTACCAGGAGTACCCACTACATGGAGGCTCTGCTCTCTCTTCTTGATTTCAGATTGCCAGAACACTTGGAAGACTCCTCAATCCTGGAAGCAATCATGGACATGAACACAGTGAGTTCTATTACATAAGAATCGGTAGGGATGTGCAGACCAAAAGTTTAAGTTCATAAGTCCATAAGTCGAAAGGGGGTCCCATTTGCGGTCAATATGGACATATGGAGAATTCCATAAGTTGAGTCTATGTCCATATGTGCAAATAAAAATTTAAACCCCTCACCCACCTTAATCCCCCCCCCCCCCCGACTTACCAAAACTCCCTGGTGGTCCAGCGGGGTCAAGACGCCATTCCTGAACTCCTTTGCAAGGAGGACGTGACGTCGGCGTCACGTCGGAGTGACGCGGCGTCACGTGATTCCCCTCGGGTTCGCTCCCGAACCCGAGGGGGGAGCGAACCCCTCGGGTTCGCTCCCCCCTCTTGGGGGGAGCGAACCCGAGGGGAATCACGTGACATTGGCGCCACGTCAGAGTGACGCGGCGTCACGTGATTCCCCTCGGGTTCGCTCCCGGACCCCTCGTTGGGCTCAAAAGGAACTTTTGGCCAGCTTGGGGGGGCCTCCTGACCCCCCCAAGCTGGCCAAAAGTGCCTTTTGGGCCCAATGAGGGTTCCGGGAGCGAACCCGAGGGGAATCACGTGACGTCGGCGCCACGTCAGAGTGATGCGGCGTCACGTGATTCCCCTCGGGTTCGCTCCCGGACCCCTCGTTGGGCTCAAAATGAGGTGTCTGGGAGCGAACCCGAGGGGAATCACGTGACGCCGCGTCACTCCGACGTGGCGCCGACGTCACGTGATTCCCCACGCGTCCGCTCCCGGACCCTCACGGAACTTTTGGCCAGCTTTGGTAAGTCTTGGGGGGGGGGGGGATTAAGGAGGGTGAGGGGTTTAAATTTTATTTAGATCAACAATCGCGATTTCCAACGTATTCGACATAGCTATGTTGAATAAGTTGGAAATCCGATCGTTTAAGCCTCATCTTTTTTTTAAGTTAAAAAAAAAAATAAGTTGCGTTTTCCATTTAAGTTCAAAACGAATGCACACCCCTAGGAATCGGTACTCACTCCACGAGGGAATACATTCCTATTGCTCTGAAGAGTCCCTTCCGTCCAAGACATTATCGCAGGTACAGAGATCAAGAGTCACATTGGCAAGATTACAGATAGGAACCGGTACTCGCTCCAAGAGGGCCCATGTTCCTAGAATCCTTTACAGACTCTCTTCTACTCTAGAAGCCATTTCATATACAGCAATTGTGAGTTCTTATTACAGACTATTTGTGGGAACCAGTGCTCGCCTACGGCTACTGTTCCTGAATGTACTGAAGACTCTCTGTGGCCTAGAGACCATTGAAAACATCTACTATTGTGAGTGTACCATCTTGTAGTGAGTATACCCTGTCTACTCACTACTTCTAGTCTCTTTCTACAGCTCAGCGACCCAGAGATTATATTCCAGAATCAGAAGGACTACAGCCTTGCTGGACACAGTGACTCACTACTGCCACCTCTGATGGTCCAGCTTCCAGTCTAATAAAGAACTATTGTGTTTATCTCATATTCTAGCCTAGCCGGTGGTTCCTCTCAGGATCTCCTTCTGGGGACGCTGTCATCTGCCATCGGACCAGGGATTAACCATTTCCTCCAAGTGGTCATTCCTTTCACTATTGTCATCTTGTGGGAGCCAACCATTACAGACCATTGACTCTGCTCACGGAAGTATTATATAGACAGCTACTCCTCTTTCTCTGAGACTTGCCAGCAGCTTATATATATATATATATATATATATATATATATATATATATATATATATATATATACATACAGATTGCTACTCCGTAGTGGGGGGCATGATAGTTTGCTATCTCATTAGCAAAGTAGTATATACCTATTGCCAACTCCTCTTCCTTGGAGAGTTGATACATAACAGATTGCTACTCCTTAGCAGATTGATACAGCTTGCTACTTCCTTTCCTTATAGGAGCATCTAACAGCAGTTCACTATAGAATTACAGATAGCTAACTTCTGTACTATGGAGGAGCAGGTCATGTCATATCGCTACTCCTTCCCCTTTCAAGAGCACAGCAGAACAGCTCGCTAACTTCGCCCTCCTGGCAGAGTGAGTGATAGCAGATTGCTAACTCCTCCCCTCTGGAAGAAGCGAGCATAATAGATTCCCCTCGGGTTCGCTCCCGGACCCCTCGTTGGGCTCAAAATGAGGTGTCTGGGAGCGAACCCGAGGGGAATCATGTGACGCCGCGTCACTCCGACGTGGCGCCGACGTCACGTGATTCCCCACGCGTCCGCTCCCGGACCCTCACGGAACATTTGGCCAGCTTTGGTAAGTCTTGGGGGGGGGGGGATTAAGGAGGGTGAGGGGTTTAAATTTTTATTTAGATCAACAATCGCGATTTCCAACGTATTCGACATAGCTATGTTGAATAAGTTGGAAATCCGATCGTTTAAGCCTCATCTTTTTTTTAAGTTAAAAAAAAAAATAAGTTGCGTTTTCCATTTAAGTTCAAAACGAATGCACACCCCTAGGAATCGGTACTCACTCCACGAGGGAATACATTCCTATTGCTCTGAAGAGTCCCTTCCGTCCAAGACATTATCGCAGGTACAGAGATCAAGAGTCACATTGGCAAGATTACAGATAGGAACCGGTACTCGCTCCAAGAGGGCCCATGTTCCTAGAATCCTTTACAGACTCTCTTCTACTCTAGAAGCCATTTCATATACAGCAATTGTGAGTTCTTATTACAGACTATTTGTGGGAACCAGTGCTCGCCTACGGCTACTGTTCCTGAATGTACTGAAGACTCTCTGTGGCCTAGAGACCATTGAAAACATCTACTATTGTGAGTGTACCATCTTGTAGTGAGTATACCCTGTCTACTCACTACTTCTAGTCTCTTTCTACAGCTCAGCGACCCAGAGATTATATTCCAGAATCAGAAGGACTACAGCCTTGCTGGACACAGTGACTCACTACTGCCACCTCTGATGGTCCAGCTTCCAGTCTAATAAAGAACTATTGTGTTTATCTCATATTCTAGCCTAGCCGGTGGTTCCTCTCAGGATCTCCTTCTGGGGACGCTGTCATCTGCCATCGGACCAGGGATTAACCATTTCCTCCAAGTGGTCATTCCTTTCACTATTGTCATCTTGTGGGAGCCAACCATTACAGACCATTGACTCTGCTCACGGAAGTATTATATAGACAGCTACTCCTCTTTCTCTGAGACTTGCCAGCAGCTTATATATATATATATATATATATATATATATATATATATATATATATATATATATATACATACAGATTGCTACTCCGTAGTGGGGGGCATGATAGTTTGCTATCTCATTAGCAAAGTAGTATATACCTATTGCCAACTCCTCTTCCTTGGAGAGTTGATACATAACAGATTGCTACTCCTTAGCAGATTGATACAGCTTGCTACTTCCTTTCCTTATAGGAGCATCTAACAGCAGTTCACTATAGAATTACAGATAGCTAACTTCTGTACTATGGAGGAGCAGGTCATGTCATATCGCTACTCCTTCCCCTTTCAAGAGCACAGCAGAACAGCTCGCTAACTTCGCCCTCCTGGCAGAGTGAGTGATAGCAGATTGCTAACTCCTCCCCTCTGGAAGAAGCGAGCATAATAGATTGCTAGCTCCTCCCCTTTGGAGAAGGAGAGCATAACAACATGATACAAAATTATTCAGTGTAGTTAAATCACAAGCAGATTGTGAGGAATTGCAGGATAACTGCAAGACTCGAAGATTGGGCATCCAAATGGCAGATGCAATTTAACGTGGTGAAGTGCAAGGTGATGCATATAGGGAAAAATAATCCATGCTGTAGTTACACAATGTTAGAATCCATATTAGGAGATATCACCAAGGAAAATGATCTAGGCATCATAGTGGATAATACATTGAAATCGTCAGATCAGTGTGCTGCAGCAGTCAATAAAGCAAAAAGAATGTTAGGAATTATTAGGAAGGGAATGGTTAATAGAACGGAAAATGACATAATGCCTCTGTATCGCTCCACCTTGAATACTGTGTACAATTATGGTTGCTGCATCTCAAAAAAGATATAATTGCGAGGGAGAAGGTACAGAGAAGGGCTACCAAAATGATAAGGGGAATGGAACAACTCCCATATGAGGAAGGACTAAAGAGGTTAGGGCCTTTCAGCTTGGAGAAGAGACGACTGAGGGGGGATATGATAGAGGTGTTTAAAATCATGAGAGGTCTAGAACGGGTAGATGTGAATCGGTTATTTACTCTTTCGGATAGTAGAAAGACAAGGGGGCACTCCATGAAGTTAGCATGGGAAATATTTAAAACTAATCAGAGAAAGTTCTTTTTTACTCAATGCACAATTAAATTCCGGAATTTGTTGCCAGAGGATGTGGTTAGTGCAATTAGTGTAGCTGTGTTTAAAAAAGGATTGGAGAAGTTATTGGAGGAGACGTCCAATACCTGCTATTAATTAAGTTGACTTAGAAAATAGCCACTGCTATTACTAGCAACAGTAACATAGCATAAACTTAGTTTTCGGGTACTTGCCAGGATATGGCCTGGATTGGCCACTGTTGGAAACAGGATGTTGGGCTGGATGGACCCTTGGTCTGACCCACTATGGCATGTTCTTATGTTCCCCAGAGAGATGGAGACGCACATTCCCCAGAGAGATCAGAGACGCACATTTCCCGAAGAGATCAGAGATGCACATTCCCCAGAGAGATCAGAGACATACATTCCCCAGAAATGACAGATATGCACATTCCCCAGAGAGATCAGAGACGCACATTTCCCAAAGAGATCAGAGATGCACATTCCCCAGAGAGATCAGAGACACACATTCCCCAGAGAATTGAGAGATGTACATTCCCCAGCGGGATCAGAGACGCACATTCCCCAGAGAGATCAGAGTCACATTTCCCAAAGAGATCAGAGACTCACATTCCCCAGAGAGATCAGATACACACATTCCTCAGAGAGATCAGAGACGCACATTCCCCAGAGAGATCAGAGACGCACATTCCTCAGAGAGATCAGAGACGCACATTCCCCAGAGAGATCAGAGACGCACATTCCTCAGAGAGATCAGAGACGCACATTCCCCAGAGAGATCAGAGGTGCACATTCCCCAGAGAGATCAGAGACGCACATTCCCCAGAGAGATCAGAGACGCACATTCCCCAGAGAGATCAGAGACGCACATTCCTCAGAGAGATCAGAGACGCACATTCCCCAGAGAGATCAGAGGTGCACATTCCCCAGAGATCATAGATGCAAATTCCGCAGAGATGACAGAGATGCACATTCCAGGGAGATATCAGAGGCGCACATTCCCCAGAGATGACAGAGATGCACATTCCCCAGAGATGACAGAGATGCACATTCCCCAGAGATCAGAGATGCACTTTCCCCAGAAATGACAGAGATGCACATTCCCCAGAGAGATCAGAGACGCACATTCCCCAGAGAGATCAGAGATGCACATTCCCCAGAGAGATCAGAGACGCACATTCCCCAGAGATGACAGAGATGCACATTCCCCAGAGAAATCTGAGACGCACATTTCCCAGAGAAATCAGATGAACATTCCCTAGAGATGACAGAGATGCACATTCCCCAGAGAGATCAGAGACGAACATTCCCCAGAGATGACAGAGATGCACATTCCCCAGAGAGATCAGAGATGCACATTTCCCAGAGAGATCAGAGATGCACATTCCCCAGAGATGACAGAGATGCACATTCCCCAGAGAGATCAGAGATGCACATTCCCCAGAGAGATCAGAGATGCACACTCCCCAGAGAGATCAGAGACGCACATCCCCCAGAGAGATCAGAGACGCACATTTCCCAGAGAGATCCGAGACGTACATTCCCCAGAGATGACAGAGATGCACATTCCCCAGAGAGATCAGAGATGCACATTCCCCAGAGATCAGAGATGCACATTCCCCAGAGATGACAGAGATGCACATTCCCCAGAGAGATCAGAGACGCACATTCCCCAGAAAGATCAGAGACTCACATTTCCCAGAGAGATCAGAGATGCACATTTCCCAGATAGATCAGAGACACACATTCCCCAGAGATGACAGAGATGCACATTCCCCAGAGAGATCAGAGACGCACATTCCCCAGAAAGATCAGAGACTCACATTTCCCAGAGAGATCAGAGATGCACATTTCCCAGATAGATCAGAGACGCACATTTCCCAGAGAGATCAGAGATGCCCATTCCCCAGAGAGATCAGAGACGTACATTCCCCAGAGGGATCAGAGACTTACATTCCCCAGAGATGACAGAGATGCACATTCCCCAGAGATCAGAGATGCACATTCCCTAGAGAGATCAGAGACGCACATTCCCCAGAGAGATCAGAGATGCACATTTCCCAGAGATGACAGAGACGCACATTCCCCAGAGATCAGAGACGCACATTCCCCAGAGAGATCAGAGACACACATTCCCCAGAGATGACAGAGACGCACATTCCCCAGGTAGATCAGAGGCGCACATTCCCCAGAGATGACAGAGACGCACATTCCCCAGGTAGATCAGAGATGCACATTCCCCAGAGATGACAGAGACTCACATTCCCCACAGAGATCAGAGATGCACATTCCCAGTGAGATCAGAGATGCACATTCCCCACAGAGATCAGAGACACACATTCCCCAGAGATGACAGAGACGCACATTCCCCAGAGAGATCAGAGATGCACATTCCCAGTGAGATCAGAGATGCACATTCCCCACAGAGATCAGAGACACACATTCCCCAGACATCAGAGATGCACATTCCCCAGAGATGACAGAGATGCACATTCCCCAGAGAGATCAGACATACATTCCCCAGAAATGACAGAGATGCACATTACTTAGAGAGATCAGAGACGCCCATTTCCCAGAGAGTTCAGAGACGTACATTCCCAGAGATGACAGAGATGCACATTCCCCAGTGAGATCAGAGATGCACATTCCCCAGAGATGACAGAGGCGCACGTTCCCCAGAAATGAGAGATGCACATTCCCCAGAGAGATCAGAGACGCACAATTCCCGGAGAGATCAGAGATTCACATTCCCCAGAGATGACAGAGATGCACATTCCCCAGAGAGATCAGAGACGCACATTCCCCAGAGATGACAGAGATGAATATTCCTCAGAGAGATCAGAGATTCACATTCCCCCAGAGAGTTCAGAGATGCACATTCCCCAGAGATGACAGAGAGGCACATTCCCCAGAGAGATCACGGACGCACATTCCCCAGAAATGACAGAGATGCACTACCCCAGAGAGATCAGAGACGCACATACCCCAGAGAGATCAGAGACGTATATTCCCCAGAGATGGCAGAGATGCACATTCCCCAAAGAGATCAGAGACGCAAATTCCCCAGAGAGATCAGAGATGCACATTCCCCAGAGAGATCAGAGACACACATTCCCCAGAGATGACAGAGATGCACATTCCCCAGAGAGATCAGAGACGCACATTCCCCAGAGATGACAGAGATGCACATTCCCCAAAGAGATCAGAGACGCAAATTCCCCAGAGAGATCAGAGACTCATATTTCCCAGAGAGATCAGAGATGCACATTCCCCAGAGAAATCAGAGACTCATATTTCCCAGAGAGATCAGAGATGCACATTTCCCAGAGAGATCAGAGATAAACATTCCCCAGAGATCAGAGACGTACATTCCGCAGAGTTGACAGAGATGCACATTCCCCAGGTAGATCAGAGACGCACATTCCGCAGAGAGATCAGAGATGCACATTTCCTAGATAGATCAGATACTCACATTCCCCAGGGATAACGGAGATGCACATTTCCAATAGAGATCAGAGATGCACATTCCCTAGAGAGATCAGAGACGTACTTTTCCCAGAGAGATCACACTCACATTCCTCAGAGAGATCAGAGATGCACATTCCCCAGAGAGATCAGAGACTCACATTCCCCAGTGAGATCAGAGATGCACATTCCCAAGAGAGATCACAGACACACATTTCCCAGAGATGTCAGATAAGCACATTCTCCAGAGAGATCAGAGATGCTCATTCCCCAGAGATCAGAGACGCACATTCCCCAGAGATGACAGAGACGCACATTCCCCAGACAGATCAGATGCACATTTCCCAGAAAGATCAGAGACGCACATTCCCCAGAGATGACAGAGATGCACATTCCCTAGAGAGATCAGAGACGCTCATTTCCCAGAGATGACAGAGACGCACATTCCCCAGATAGATCAGAGACGCACATTCCCCAGAAATGACAGAGGTGCACACTCCCCAGAGAGATCAGAGACGCACATTCCCCAGAGAGATCAGAGATGCACATTTCCCAGAGAGATCAGAGATGCACATTCCCCAGAGAGATCAGAGATGCACATTCCCCAGAGAGATTAGACATATATTCCCCAGAAATGACAGAGATGCACATTCCGCAGAGAGATCAGAGACGCACATTTCCCAGAGAGATCAGAGATGCACATTCCCCAGAGAGATCAGAGATGCACATTTCCCAGAGAGATCAGAGACGCACATTCCCCAGAGAAATCAGAGATGTACATTCCCCAGAGATGACAGAGATGCACATTCCCCAGAGAGATCAGAGATGCACATTCCCCCGGAGAGATCAGAGACGCACATTCCCCAGAGATGACAGTGATGCACATTCCCTAGAGAGATCAGAGACGCACATTCCCCAGAGAGATCAGAGACACACATACCCCAGAGAGATCAGAGACGTACATTCCCCAGAGATCAGAGATGTACATTCCCCAGAGAGATCAGAGACGTACATTCCCCAGAGATGACAGAGATGCACATTCCCCAGAGAGATCAGAGACGCACTTTCCCCAATGATCAGAGATGCACATTCCGCAGAGAGATCAGAGACGCTCATTCCCCAGAGAGATCAGAGATGCACATTCCCCAGAGAGATCAGAGACGCTCATTCCCCAGAGAGATCAGAGATTCACATTCCACAGAGAGATCAGAGATGCACATTCCCCAGAGAGATCAGAGACGCACATTCCCCAGAGATCAGAGTTGCACATTCCCCAGAGAGATCAGAGACGCTCATTCCCCAGAGAGATCAGAGATTCACATTCCACAGAGAGATCAGAGATGCACATTCCCCAGAGAGATCAGAGACGCACATTCACCAGACAAGATAAGAACATAAGAACGTAAGAAAATGCCATGCTGGGTCAGACCAAGGATCCATCAAGCCCAGCACCTGTTCCCAACAGTGGCCATTCCAGGCAATAAGAACCTGGCAATTATCCAAAAACTAAGTCTATTCCATGTTACCATTGCTAATGGCAGTGGCTATTCTCTAAGTGAACTTAATAGCAGGTAATGGACTTCTCCTCCAAGAACTTATCCAATCCTTTTTTAAACACAGCTATACTAACTGCACAAACCACATTCTCTGGCAACAAATTCCAGAGTTTAATTGTGCGTTGAGTAAAAAAGAACTTTCTCTGATTAGTTTTAAATGTGCCACATGCTAACTTCATGGAGTGCCCCCTAGTCTTTCTACTATCCGAAAGAGTAAATAACCGATTCACATCTACCCGTTCTAGACCTCTCATGATTTTAAACACCTCTATCATATCCCCCCTCAGTCGTCTCTTCTCCAAGCTGAAAAGTCCTAACCTCTTTAGTCTTTCCTCATAGGGGAGTTGTTCCATTCCCCTTATCATTTTGGTAGCCCTTCTCTGTACCTTCTCCATTGCAATTATATCTTTTTTGAGATGCGGCGACCAGAATTGTACACAGTATTCAAGGTGCAGTCTCACCATGGAGCGATACAGAGGCATTATGACATTTTCCGTTTTATTCATCATTCCTTTTCTAATAATTCCCAACATTCTGTTTGCTTTTTTGACTGCCGCAGCACACTGAACCGACAATTTCAATGTGTTATCCACTATGACACCTAGATCTCTTTCTTGGGTTGTAGCACCTAATGTGGAACCCAACATTGTGTAATTATAGCATGGGTTATTTTTCCCTATATGCATCACCTTGCACTTATCCACATTAAATTTCATCTGCCATTTGGATGCCCAATTTTCCAGTCTCACAAGGTCTTCCTGCAATTTATCACAATCTGCTTGTGATTTAACTACTCTGAACAATTTTGTGTCATCTGCAAATTTGATTATTTCACTCGTCGTATTTCTTTCCAGATCATTTATAAATATATTGAAAAGTAAGGGTCCCAATACAGATCCCTGAGGCACTCCACTGTCCACTCCCTTCCATTGAGAAAATTGCCCATTCAGTCCTACTCTCTGTTTCCTGTCTTTTAGCCAGTTTGCAATCCATGAAAGGACATCGCCACCTATCCCATGACTTTTTACTTTTCCTAGAAGCCTCTCATGAGGAACTTTGTCAAACGTCTTCTGAAAATCCAAGTATACTATATCTACCGGTTCACCTTTATCCACATGTTTATTAACTCCTTCAAAATAGTGAAGCAGATTTGTGAGGCAAGACTTGCCCTGGGTAAAGCCATGCTGACTTTGTTCCATTAAACCATGTCTTTCTATATCTTCTGTGATTTTGATGTTTAGAACACTTTCCACTATTTTTCCTGGCACTGAAGTCAGGCTAACTGGTCTGTAGTTTCCCGGATCGCCCCTGGAGCCCTTTTTAAATATTGGGGTTACATTTGCTATCCACCAGTCTTCAGGTACAATGGATGATTTTAATGATAAGTTACAAATTTTTACTAATAGGTCTGAAATTTCATTTTTTATTTCCTTGAGAACTCTGGGTGTATACCATCCGGTCCAGGTGATTTACTACTCTTCAGTTTGTCAATCAGGCCTACCACATCTTCTAGGTTCACCGTGATTTGATTCAGTCCATCTGAATCATTACCCATCTTGAACCCATCTTGAAATCTAAGTGCTTTAACAATTAGAAACAACTCCATATACATATATTGATATTAATATTCTCTATACAGAGACCTTCTGTCTATTTTAGCACTAACACATTATAGAGGAAATAATGGGGGGGGGTGTATTAGAAATCACAGAGGAGTTTTAATGTAGGAAATAAAACATATAATGATCAAGCGAGTGCCAACTTCTTAATTATTAACCTGTCATGATGTTTCAACTGTTACTGGATGTCTAGCACTTAAGAAATCTCTCAGCTGAGGTATATCAAAGAAAATATAAGTAGAGCCATGTCAGCCTATAACACATTTACAAGGGTATTTCACAATAAAACTTGCGCCCAAAGATATAACTTCGGGCTTCATCTGAAGAAATGCCTTACGGCCCAACTGGGTGACTTTGGCAAGGTCTGGAAATATCCCTACCAGGCCACCACAGAAAGGAACCCTCAAATTTTTGTAGAAGGTACGCATAATCAAATTTATATCTTCTTCAGAAAATAAAGTCACTAGAAGTGTCTCTCTCCTCGTGACCTCCACTTCCGATGCTTCCAGATATTGCGTCAAATTTGCCAAGTTATCCAAAATATTATTTCTGGAAATATCCTGCCTTTGGGATAAATGTATCACTTTTTTTATAACTGGAATCTTCTCTTGGGGGATTTTCAAAAAATCTCCCAGGTATTTCTTAAAGGTTATCAGACATAACTCATCTTTAACCACTGGAAAATTAAGTATACGTATATTCAGATGTCTGATAGAGTTTTCTAATGACTCCATTTTGCGTAATGTAGCTAACCTCTCTCTTGAAAAGGCAGCAGAAACCTCCTTCAGTTGTTTTACCTCCGTCTCTATTTTTTGGATAACAGTTCCTTGTTCTTGTAGAATTTGCTGGTGATCATGTGCTACTATGTCAAGTTTAACAGAAACTCCCTGTTACTTTAGAGATTGCTCTTGTAGCTTAAAATCCATTCCAGCTATAAGCTCCCAAATGGAGTCTAAAGTTACAATTGCTGGTTTTTCAATCCTACGTGCATTCAGACTCACCCCGCTGGCTCCAAGAATCGAATCAGTCCTCACCACTGCGTCTTCCACGCTTTCTATCTCCCCTTCTCCTCCATTCTGGCCTTTCGGGGTTGAAGTCGTCACTTCCCGGGAAATCACACCTTCGGCACCCCCCGACGGGCTTGCTTCATCCGAGTTTCCTCGGGGCTCTCCAGTTGCTCCTGAGGATTCCGGGGAGGAAGCCTGCAGCAATTGTCGTGACGTTGGCGGGCTCAATGATATTTCTCCCAGCGAAAATGGCTCTCCTCCAGTCACTCCACCAGCGGGAGTTGCCGCCCGCCCAGTAGAAGTTGTGAACTCTCTGATTAATCTCTGGTCTGAAGGTAGGGTGGATTCGGTGGGGTAAACTCGTACCCTTCCTTTCCTTTTGTGGGGCAATTTAAAAATAAACGAGGGTTATTTAGCCAAGAAATCAGAAACCAGCCGGAGCTTCAGAGAGACGCTGCCACTCGATCGGCCATCTTGGTTACACCCCGAGTCCTTTTCCCACATCTACCCATTCAATACCTCTCATGATTTTAAACACCTCTATCATATCCCCCCTCAGTCATCTCTTCTCCAAGCTGAAAAGTCCTAACCTCTTTAGACTTTCCTCATAGGGAAGTTGTTCCATTCCCCTTATAATTTTGGTAGCCCTTCTCTGTACCTTCTCCATCGCAATTATATCTTTTTTGAGATGTGGCGACCAGAATTGTACACAGTATTCAAGGTGCGGTCTCACCATGGAGCGATACAGAGGCATTATGACATTTTCCGTTTTATTCACCATTCCCTTTCTAATAATTCCCAACATTCTGTTTGCTTTTTTGACTGCCGTAGCACACTGAACCAACGATTTCAATGTGTTATCCACTATGACACGTAGATCTCTTTCTTGGGTTGTAGCACCTAATATGGAACCCAACATTGTGTAATTATAGCATGGGTTATTTTTCCCTATATGCATCACCTTGCACTTATCCACATTAAATTTCATCTGCCATTTGGATGCCCAATTTTCCAGTCTCACAAGGTCTTCCTGCAATTTATCATAATCTGCTTGTGATTTAACTACTTTGAAAAATTTTGTTTCATCTGCAAATGTGATTATCTCACTCGTCGCATTTCTTTCCAGATCATTTATAAATATATTGAAAAGTAAGGGTCCCAATACAGATCCCTGAGGCACTCCACTGTCCACTCCCTTCCACTGAGAAAATTGTCCATTTAATCCTACTCTCTGTTTCCTCCTGTGTTTTAGCCAGTTTGCAATCCATGAAAGGACATCACCACCTATCCCATGACTTTTTACTTTTCCTAGAAGCCTCTCATGAGGAACTGTGTCAAATGCCTTCTGAAAATCCAAGTATACTATATCTACAGATTCACCTTTATCCACATGTTTATTAATGCCTTCAAAAAAGTGAAGCAGATTTGTGAGGCAAGTCTTGCCCTGGGTAAAGCCATGCTGACTTTGCTCCATTAAACCATGTCTTTCTATATGCTCTGTGATTTTGATGTTTAGAACACTTTCCATTATTTTTCCTGGCACTGAAGTCAGGCTAACCGGTCTGTAGTTTCCCGGATCGCCCCTGGAGCCCTTTTTAAATATTGAGGTTACATTTGCTATCCTCCAGTCTTCAGGTGCAATGGATGATTTTAATGATAAGTTACAAATTTTTACTAATAGGTCTGAAATTTCATTTTTTAGTTCCTTCAGAACTCTGGGGTGTATACCATCCGGTCCGGGTGATTTACTACTCTTCAGTTTGTCAATCAGGCCTACCACATCTTCTAGGTTCACCGAGATTTGATTCAGTCCATCTGAATCATTACCCATGAGAACCTTCTCCATTACGGGCACCTCCCCAACATCCTCTTCAGTAAACACCGAAGCAAAGAAATAATTTAATCTTTCCGCGATGGCCTTATCTTCTCTAAGTGCCCCTTTAACCCCTCGATCATCTAACGGTCCAACTGACTCCCTCACAGGCTTTCTGCTTCGGATATATTTAAAAAAGTTTTTACTGTGAGTTTTTGCCTCTACTGCCAACTTCTTTTCAAATTCTCTCTTAGCCTGTCTTATCAATGTTTTACATTTAACTTGCCAATGTTTATGCTTTATCCTATTTTCTTCTGTTGGATCCTTCTTCCAATTTTTGAATGAAGATTTTTTGGCTAAAATAGCTTCTTTCACCTCCCCTTTTAACTATGCCGGTAATCGTTTTGCCTTCTTTCCACCTTTCTTAATGTGTGGAATACATCTGGACTGTGCTTCTAGAATGGTATTTTTTAAGAATGACCACGCCTCTTGGACATTTTTTACTTTTGTAGCTGCTCCTTTCAGTTTTTTTCTAACAATTTTTCTCATTTTATCAAAGTTTCCCTTTTGAAAGTTTAGCACGAGAGCCTTGGATATGCACACTGTTCCTTTTCCAGTCATTAAATCAAATTTGATCATATTATGATCACTATTGCCAAGCGGCCCCACTACCGTTACCTCACTCACCAAGTCCTGTGCTCCACTGAGAATTAGATCTAAAATTGCTCCTTCTCTCGTTGGTTCCTGAAACAATTGCTCCATGAAGCTGTCATTTATTCTATCCAGGAACGTTATCTCTCTAGCGTGACCCGATGATACATTTACCCAGTCAATCTTGGGGCGCTCCGCACAAGTAAGGCAATTCCCTCTTTAAATACACTGCAAAAGATTTTATTAATTATAACAAAAAGAAAAAGAGGAAAAAGAGAAAAAAGAGAACATTTAAATAAAGAAGTAAAAAGACATTTAATGGACCGATGATTAAACATGACCCTGTAAGGTTAAAAGTGTGGCTTACTGCCTAAATAACCAAGGGTGTTATGATGGTCCACTGTTCCAGATAAATTCTATGCACATCAAAAAAACTTAAAAAAATTATAATCTATGCGACGTTTGTTTTGTGAGACAAGTGTAGTTCGTTGCACTTAATTAACTGTTCTTATATAGTGGTGTTCACGTATATACAGTAATTGAAAAATAATGGCACACCCCAAATGGACCAACATTCTCAGCTTTTCAGATGATCAGCTGAATGATGCGTTACAGAGTGAATCTTTGTTTTCTGATGGCTCAGATATAGCCATCACTACATCCTCAAGTTGGACTGAACTAACAATGCTGCACAAACGGTGGATACGCACAGAATTACATGGAGTCACCATGGTTGAATACCTAAAACATCAGCGCATCCCACGAGGGCTCAGAATGGTGAAAGAACCGAAAATTTATACTGAATACCCAGAATTCTTAGAACAATGGTCCCATGTCCTTAACAAATGCTCAATGGACCTAATGTTACTAATTGTGAGTCAGACACGTAAAATATCCCAAGAAATACGACAACAATCTGACACCATGTTGGAGTCCTTAAAAAGTAAGATAGCATTAGATCTTTTTGACACCACCCTGCAGGAGTTCAAGCAGACAATGGAAAAGTTCAAGGAAGAAATTAAGATATCTAAAATTGAAAAATTCCACAGGGATGAAGGGGATTACAAACAAGGAGCAATTTACCCTTGGTTAAATCAGAAACCCAGGAAAGTCACCTTCAACACCTCAGACAATTCATCAGGAAGTGATGAAGAACCCCCTTTAGGAGATGCCACAAAACCCACATACCAGCGAGGGCAGCGAGGACAAACATACAGAGGCAGAAGGAGAGGGTCCCGAAATTACCAACATGCCGAGTGGAACCGACCAAGAACCAGGTCACAGTACCCCTCCAAACAAACCCCGGGACAAACGGATTGGCCACCGCATCAGCAGTGATTAATATATCGGGGAATCCTCTGTCAGCACTTGAAGAAAAGGTACTAAATAAAGGTTTAAATTTTGTACCAACCCAAAGACATGATCCATTTCAGTTTCGCTGTGACTTTCAGAAATTTATCTGACAGCTCCAAAGAAAAATGTACTTATCTCAATCCCCTATAGTAAGTCCATCATTAGCCATTACCCCCATTGTGAAACTCAAATCGAAATGGAGTCCACCGCCACCGGGAGATGCAGCCATCAACACTTTTTCCACATTGGTGTTACATGAAGTTGAAAATATAGAAAAATCACAACATCACTCTTACTTTAATCTCACCAGAGAAGAATCACAGGCACTATATCAATTACAAGACAGACGTGACATAGTAATAAAACCAGCCGATAAGGGAGGCGCGGTTGTAGTAATGAGTACTGAGGCATACACACAAGAAGCACTACGCCAACTTTCAGACAGAGCATTCTACCAAGTACTAGAAGCAGATCCCACGGATAGCATACAAGCGAAGGTATCACGTATAGTAGAGCTTGGTTTCCAACAAAAATTCCTCACAAAGAGTGAATGTGATTTCCTCATTAATAAACATCCAAGAATTCCAGTATTATATATAGTACCAAAGATTCATAAAAACCAGCAAACTCCACCTGGAAGACCAATAGTTTCGGCGAAAGAATCTGTTTTGGAACCCATTTCCATTTTTTTGGACAAATTACTACAACCATTCATGTTACAATCATCCTCATACATTAAAGACACATCTCATATGCTTCAATTCTTATCTACAGTTACCTTATCTAATCAAAGTTTGTTAGTCACCATGGATATTGAGTCGCTATATACAGTAATCCCGCAAGAGGAATTGCTTACTGTAATATCAACGGTCCTAAAAAAACGTCCATATCCTCAATGGATACCTACATCTTATATCATTGAATTATTGCATCTAACGTTGAGTCACAATTACTTTTCTTTTCAGGATAAATTTTATCTACAAATTCGGGGAACGGCTATGGAAGCCGCCATGGCACCAGATGTAGCAAATTTATTTGTATCAGCTTTTGAAGACCAATACATACAACAGAACCCATGGTCATCATCTTTGAAGCATTGGAAAAGATACATAGATGACGTGTTCATCATATGGGAAGGATCGCAAACATCCCTATTGGAATTTCAAGCTTGGCTTAACTCACGGAATTCATGCCTAAAATTTACTATAAATTTCCATCATCAACATATATCATATTTAGATATCCTTATAACTAAAAACGAAGATTCAGTAACCACCACTCTGTATCGCAAACCAAGAGACCGCAACAATCTTTTAAGATTTGATAGTTTTCACCCTGCCACGTTCAAGTTGAACTTACCTGTAGGCCAATTCATGCGAATAAGACGAATATGTACGGATAATTTTGAATTCAAGAAACAGGCTCAAGTTCTAGCAGATAGATTCTTGCAGCGAGGATACCCTTTATCCAGTATTAAAAAAGCTTATCGCCGAGCCCTCTATTCTAACCGGGATTTCATGTTCTTGCCAAGACAGCATGAGGATTCAAACCAGCAGACCCTGGTGATGAGACAAACATTGGCCACCCCAATGATTAGTAGAGCCATTCGGAGATACTGGCCAATCCTTCAAGAAATCCATCCTGCATTTAAGGAACCTATTCGGATAGTATATTCTCAAGGCAGAAATATAAAAGATCAGGTGGTCCATTCAAGTTTCAACGAATCAGTAAATATACAGGACCCCATCACAGATTGTGTAAACTGCGCCCATTGCGCTTTAAAATCACCACAGACAACAATCACATTACCCTCAGGTCAGGTAGTGGTGTTGCCTCAAACATCATGCAGATCATCTTTTGTGGTATATGCTATCATTTGCCCATGCCCACTGATCTATGTGGGCATGACTAAACGTCCGTTCAGAATTAGACTAACGGAACACAAATGTTGTCTCAACACGGGCCGGTTGGAAGAACCTTTAGTCACACATTTCAAAGAATACAATCATAATTTTTCAGACATCAAATGGACAATTTTAGAAGTCATTCACTCACACTGGAGAAAGGAAGATCGAGTCAAGAAACTACGCCAACGTGAACAGCATTGGATTTTTCAACTGCGCACAGTGACCCCTGGTGGTCTCAATAAAGAAATAGAGTGGATTCACTTTATGTGAATCCACACCTGCCAAATCAACACACACAGGTGCAGTATGGTGATCCTATAAAATCATGCCAGATCTCGCGGCAATTCAGCAGAACGCCGACAAGAGGACTAGGCGGCTGAATGCGGTAAGAAGTAAATGTAATCCATTGGGAAAAGTGCTTTTTTATGTTAAGCAGTACTTGTGCAAAAAAATATATGTGTGGTACTAGTCATATTGTTATCTCCATAGGTATTAAATACCATATGAACTGGATAGCAGCATTTAAATTTCGGCGGGAATTAACCTTGCACTTTTTCAAGCCTAGACCCTATAACTTTCCGATCAGTCCCTGAAGCAGTGCAAAACGCGAAACGTACGTCGGACTGCAGGAGCTCTAAAGTGTGTGAGCATATTCAATCGGAAGTTCATCCCTTCAATATAAAATCCAGGAGTATTTTCGCCTACAAAGCACGACAGTGCTGGAGATAATAGCGCAGCGGCACAGGAGACAAAGGTCGGAAGCGCAGCGGCGCTCCGCACAAGTAAGGCAATTCCGTCTTTAAATACACTGCAAAAGATTTTATTAATTATAACAAAGAGAAAAAGAGGGAAAAAGAGAAAAAAGAGAACATTTAAATAAAGAAGTAAAAAGACATTTAATGGACCGATGATTAAACATGACCCTGTAAGGTTAAAAGTGTGGCTTACTGCCTAAATAACCAAGGGTGTTATGATGGTCCACTGTTCCAGATAAATTCTATGCACATCAAAAAAACTTAAAAAAATTATAATCTATGCGACGTTTGTTTTGTGAGACAAGTGTAGTTCGTTGCACTTAATTAACTGTTCTTATATAGTGGTAATCGAAGTCTCCCATTATTACTGCACTACCAATTTGGTTAGCTTCCCTAATTTCTCTTAGCATTTCACTGTCCATCTCACCATCTTGACCAGGTGGAGAGATCAGAGACGCACATTCCCAGAGATGACAGAGAAATTCCAAGATTTCCCAAAAATGAACGAGGGGGGGGGGGGGGTGCAGGAATGAGACACAGGGGTTAGATCTGCAAAATCAATGGCATCCTTTCACCAGAGCAGAAGCAAAACGTGAGCAGTGAGAATATGGACCAGCATCAGGACCAGGACTTGATCTTTTTATTCTCCTTTGTAATTTTATTTCACTATGAGTAGTATTGGACATATGTGGTTTTATTTCATTTTTAATTTCTGTCTATGTAATCCTTTGGCATCATACTGTAAGTACAAAATGGTACGCCAATAAAGTTTCCTGAATCAGAGAGAGAAAGATATTAATCTGCATCCGGAGGAAGGAGAGGCCGCAGTATGTCCCCTTCCTGTTCTCAGAGTCTGCTGCTAGGTTTGCAGTTTCACGCTGGTTACATTAGCGAGTTTTACACCATTAATCAATATCACTGGAAGATTCTGATCCTGATCAATCTGCAGCTGGACAGAAGCCTTCTCACAGATCCAGGGATTGGCATAGTCGCAGTTCCAGTCACGTAGTCCACCAACACCCAGCACTGCACAGGGGGAATCACGATGAGCATGAACAGGAAATCTATTGTGAAACAATAAAATGAAGCTAATTATTGAATAATTATAAATATATTGAACTGTCCATTGAATAAGAAGGCAGCACACATTAGTAGTTAGGGCACCTCAGAACCAGAGAGCTGTAATCTCATGCATTAGATGTGAGACCCAGGTGCTTGGATCTCCTCTCACAAACACAAACTCATGTACCTAAATCTCACACACAAGCACATTTACAAAATAGGTGCTGTGTGCATGAGTACAGCAGACAATTTGAATCTTACAGACTGTGCAGGAGACGCCTGAGCTGCCTGCTCCTCTCTATTGCTCTCTGAGACAGTGACAGAGAGCCTGCACTCTCTGCTCCTGTGACTGCTCCTGCTTCTATTCCACCAGAAGTGTGCACTGTGGGTGTGAGAGGAGGAGGGGCAGCCAAGGAGACAGTGACAGAGAGCCCGCACTCTCTGCTCCTGTGACTGCTCCTTCTTCTATTCTACCAGAAGTGTGCACTGTGGGTGTGAGAGGAGGAGGGGCGGCCATGGAGACAGTGTCAGAGAGCCTGCACTCTCTCCTCCTGTGACTGCTCCTGCTTCTATTCTACCAGAAGTGTGCACTGTGGGTGTGAGAGGAGGAGGGGCAGCCATGGAGACAGTGACAGAGAGCCTGCACTCTCTCCTCCTGTGACTGCTCCTGCTTCTATTCTACCAGAAGTGTGCACTGTGGGTGTGAGAGGAGGAGGGGCGGCCATGGAGACAGTGACAGAGAGCCTGCACTCTCTGCTCCTGTGACTGCTCCTGCTTCTATTCTACCAGAAGTGTGCACTGTGGGTGTGAGAGGAGGAGGGGCGGCCATGGAGACAGTGACAGAGAGCCTGCACTCTCTGCTCCTGTGACTGCTCCTGCTTCTATTCTACCAGAAGTGTGCACTGTGGGTGTGAGAGGAGGAGGGGCGGCCATGGAGACAGTGACAGAGAGCCTGCAATCTCTGCTCCTGTGACTGCTCCTGCTTCTATTCTACCAGAAGTGTGCACTGTGGGTGTGAGAGGAGGAGAGGCAGCCATGGAGACAGTGACAGAGAGCCTGCACTCTCTGCTCCTGTGACTGCTCCTGCTTCTATTCTACCAGAAGTGTGCACTGTGGGTGTGAGAGGAGGAGGGGCAGCCTTGGAGACAGTGACAGAGAGCCTGCACTCTCTGCTCCTGTGACTGCTCCTGCTTCTATTCTACCAGAAGTGTGCACTGTGGGTGTGAGAGGAGGAGGAGGGGCAGCCATGGAGACAGTGACAGAGAGCCTGCACTCTCTGCTCCTGTGACTGCTCCTGCTCCTATTCTACCAGAAGTGTGCACTGTGGGTGTGAGAGGAGGAGGGGCAGCCATGGAGACAGTGACAGAGAGCCTGCACTCTCTGCTCCTGTGACTGCTCCTGCTTCTATTCTACCAGAAGTGTGCACTGTGGGTGTGAGAGGAGGAGGGGCGGCCATGGAGACAGTGACAGAGAGCCTGCACTCTCTGCTCCTGTGACTGCTCCTGCTTCTATTCTATCAGAAGTGTGCACTGTGGGTGTGAGAGGAGGAGGGACAGCCATGGAGACAGTGACAGAGAGCTTAAATCAAGATAAAGGGAAGGATGTGGTAGTTGTATTTTTAGATTATAGCCTCAGCCCTCCGCACAGTTAATTATTAACTTTTACCGAGATGAGGGTCTGATACTGGCATTAAAGACAAGGCCCTATGTTGGTTTAGCTCTTTTTTTGTATAGGAGAACATAGCATGTGGCGTGGACCCGTAAGCCATCTCCTGTGGATCAGGAAGAATGAAGTTTGTCACAATTCGCTATTTTATTTCCTATTTTATGTAGCAGCACTAATTCAGAGTCTTTGCTTTTTTTATGTGGATGATATACAAACCTTAGCCACTTTAGATTCTAAAAACACAAAGAATTAAGTAGTTTGAAGCTCCCAGAGACTCAGCCTAGCTATCAGGAACCTCAGAGGGGCAGAGAGAGAGAGAGAGAAAGAGAAAGAGAGAGAAAGAGCACCTAGCCGTGGGGACTCCACATTAGATAGGTATTTGTATCCCTATGGGAGGCCCACATAGTAACTCGAGGTGAGGTTTAGGTATTAGTGTAGGGGGTTAGGGGCCACTTTGACATTCAAAGTGAGACTTACGAACAGAACAGTGGACTCTAGTGAAGATTTGATGACCCTCGGAATGAGGAAACTCACGCCAAGATGAGATTTGGGCAATGTTCTCTCAACCTAGCTAGATGTTGCCAGGTAGAGAATCCATCCTATAGGTTGAGAGAACATTGCCGAAATCTCATCTTTGGGCGAGTTTCCTCACTCCGAGGGTCATCAAATCTTCACTAGAGACCACTGTTCTGTTCGTAAGTCTCACTTTGAATGTCAAAGTGGCCCCTAACCCCCTACACTAATACCTAAACCTCACCACCCATAGGGCGTATTGCCAATATTCAAAATGGCGCCAGTGCTACTTTTGCCCTCACTATGTCATACGGGTCGTATGCCCTCACTATGTCATACGGGTCGTATGACATAGTGAGGGCAGAGTTAGCGCTGGCGCCATTTTGAATATTGGCACTACGAGTGCAGGAGGTCGCTCCCGGACCCCCGCTGGACTTTTGGCAAGTCTTGTGGGGGTCTGGAGGCCCCCCCAAGCTGGCCAAATGTCCCTGGGGGTCCAGCGGGGGTCCGGGAGCGACCTCCTGCACTCGTGACGTCGGGTGACAGGAACCAAAATGGCGCTGGCGCTACCTTTGCCCTGTCATATGGTAAGGGCAAAGGGCCACCGGCGCCATTTCTATTAACGCAGCTGTGGCCCAAGAGCAGGAGATCGCGCCGGGACCCCCCCCCCCCCACTGGACCCCAGGTAATTTAAAACATTTTGGGGGGGTTCGGGAGGGTGGGGAATTTGTTTTAAAGGGTCGGGGTGGGTTTTAGGGTTGTTTTGGTGTGCCGGTTTTCCCGCCCTCCCCCGATTTACAATTTTTTAACAAAAAAAACCATGACGATCAGATTTCCCTCCCCCCCCAGCCAAAATCGATCGTTAAGATGATCGATCACACGATTCACATCCCTAATATAGAGTAGTTGCCTTGGTAATTGCTCCTTTTAGATTGGTCCACTGCTGATCCACATCTCTCTCATTCTCCCAGCCTTTTAGTTCTTCCTCCAAGTACTTCCCCATTTCCTCAGTCTGTGTTTTTGAACTGTAAAACTCCGGTCTTTGTGCTTCTTTTCCATATTCTTTTAGTGATATTAAACCATACCATTTGATGATCACTGGTGCTGAGGTGGGTGCCCACCTGGACATCAGAGACATTATCTTCATTAGTGAGCACTAAGTCGAGTATAGTCCCTTCTCTAGTGGGTTCCATTACCATTTGTTTGAACAAAGTTACTTGCAAGGCATCCACTATCGCTCTACTATTTTTAGTTTCTGCAGATGGGATTTTCCAGTCTACATCTGGCATATTAAAGTCACCCACGATCACCACTTCTCCCTTCTTACCTATCTTATGGATGTCTTCAACCAGATCTCTGTCCAGCTCTTCCTTTTGGTTTGGAGGCCTGTAAACCACTCCAATATAAATGGATGCTCCATCATCTGTTTTTAGGTCGACCCATAGAGCTTCTTCATTGCCCCAGCTTCCTTGCAGCTCAGATACTTGGATATTGTTTCTGACATAAGAGCCACACCTCCCCCTTTTCTATCCTCTCTGTCCTTCCTTAACAAGTTATAGCCTGGTATTGCTGTATCCCAATCATGAGATTCTGTGAACCATGTCTCTGTGATAGCAACAATGTTCAATTTCGCCTCCGTCATTAGGGCCTGCAGATCTGGGATTTTATTTCCCAAACTATGAGCATTTGTGGTCATAGCTTTCCAGGTACTCTCATTAAGGTTATTGCTATTCCTGGACTCATGATATTTTAGTTGAGATTTGTTATTCACTTCACTCTTTTCTTTTGCAGTTGTGCCACTGATGACAGAATCATCCATCTCAGTGAGCTTTTTCTTTTGGTTATGGATCTTGAATTTCTGCATGCATTGGTTTATTTTTCTCTTTTCTGGTAACACTTCAATGTTTTTCTCAAGACTTTATTCAGTTTTTAATATAGAGAAGGCTTTTTGTTCTTGTTGCACTTGATACAGTGTGTGTCTCCTCATCACAGAGCCCACTATAATCCTTGTTTTTAATGAATTCCTTAATGTCCTGTTTGAGTGGGGGAGTATCCTTGTGGGCTGCCCATCTGTCAAGAATGGGTGACTGTGGGTCTCATGTGTTATCCTACCTGAGCCTATTGTATCTCTTTTTCTTGACTCCTGGTTTTTCTGTGGTATTGGGGAATTATTTTCTGAGTAATGTAATGTGGGTATAATTCTCTTAATTGAAGCTAATTGAGCTTTAACCTCAGTCAGCTCCTTTTTCAAGGAAGAGAGTTGTTCACAAATGGGGCAAGCTCTAAGTTTCCAGATGCTTTCCCTCAGAAGAAAGGGGTATCTTTCTGGAAGGACTGGCAAGTCGTATCAAGGATGAACTGGCTGCTAGGGACATTCCTGATGACTTAAACGACCTTATAGATGTGGCTGGCCAGATTGACCGAAAGCTTCAGCAACAGGCGAAGGAAGGGCACCCGCCACGCAGGCCCGTAGCTCTTGCCCCAGCATTCTCTAGGCCAATGACTTCCACGGTCACGCCTAGAACACCACCCGCAGCTTCCTCATCTGATGAGCCTATGCAAATAGGTTGCGCTCCTCTGACTGCAGAGGAAAGAAGGAGACGTCGCACGCTCGGGTTATGCCTTTACTGTGGCGACAAGGGGCATTTCCTAGCACAGTGCAAGGAACGGCCGGAAAACGCCCGAGCCTAGGAAGTTCCGGGGAGCTACTCCTAGGCTGTGCTGGCTCAGCTCCTCAATGTACAGTCCCAGTGACCATTAAATACCCCAGAGGGTATTTTCATACGTTGGCGTTCATAGACTCAAAAGTGGAGGGGAACTTCATTGTAGCAGACTTGGTGCACCAATTACATCTGTCTACCATACCACAATGCCCTCCATTACGTGTCACGTCTATTCGAGGCACCATGCTTCCCGGGACCATATCAGAGTCCACGACCCCATTGACACTCCAAACGGGAGTACTCCATTCCAAAGAAATATCTTTTTTAGTGCTGGAGAAAGCCATGCACCCCGTGGTGCTAGGACTACCCTGGCTACAGCATCACTCTCTGGTAATCAAGTGGGATACCCTCCAACTGGCGCAATGGAGTCCCTTCTGTTTCTCCCATTGCCTCAAGATTCCACAACCACATCAAGTATCCTTGCTCAGCACTTCGGTACTACCGCCCGCATCTTACAGAGACTTCGCCAAGGTATTCTCCAAGGAAAAGGTGAAGATTCTTCCTCGACACCGGCCTTTCGACTGCGCTATAGACTTGCTGCCAGGTACCACACCTCCTCATGGCCGTGTGTATCCACTATCCCTACCAGAGACCCGAGCAATGTCGGAGTACATCACGGAGAACCTTGCCAAAGGATTCATCCGCCCCTCTCGCTCGCCTGCCGGAGCGGGGTTCTTTTTCGTGGGGAAAAAGGATGGGTCACTCCGACCTTGTATAGACTATCGAGGATTAAATGTCATCACTAAAAGAGACCGCTATCTGCTCCCGTTGATCCCGGAGCTCCTAGATAGGCTGCAAGGAGCCATGCTGTTTACAACTTAGTACGCATCCGCCCGGGAGACGAATGAAAGACTGTCTTTAACACCAGGGATGGGCACTATGAATATCTGGTAATGCCCTTTGGGATGTGTAATGCCCCGGCAGTCTTCCAAAACCTCATGAATGAGGTACTGAGGGAAATGCTGAATTAATACGTCATAGTGTATCTAGATGACGTGCTAATTTACTCTAAAGATTTGGAATCTCACCGACAGCATGTCAGACAGGTGTTACAAGTCTTAAAGGATAACCATCTGTATGCTAAACTTGAAAAATGCATGTTCGAGTGTGAGTCTTTACCGTTCCTGGGTTATATAGTGTCGTCCACCGGGTTCCAGATGGCCTCGCCCCACGGGACTAAAAGCCTTACAGAGATTCCTGGGATTTGCCAACTTCTACAGACATTTTATTCCCCATTATTCACGCAGAGTGGCACCCCTCACCGCTCTGACCCATAAGGGAACGGACGCGAAAGTGTGGCCTGACACGGCCATCCAGGCCTTTGAAGATCTAAAACAAGCCTTCTTAGCAGACACTTGCCTACATCACCCGGACCCGCTATGTCCCTTTGTGGTTGAAGTTGATGCCTCTAACCTCGTGGTGGGGGCTATACTCAGTCAGTACTCGTAATCAGGGTGGCTACTCCCCTGTTCCTATTACTCGAAGAAGTTCTCACCTGCCGATTGCAATTACAGTATTGGTGACAAGGAGCTCCTAGCCATCAAATTGGCCTGCGAGGAGTGGAGACAATGGCTGGAGGGGGCAGTCCATCCAATAACAGTCTATACTGACCACAAGAACCTCAAATTTCTATATCAAGCGCAGCGGTTGAACCCCAGACAGGCCAGATGGTCGCTCTTTTTCAGCCGGTTTGACATCACCCTCCAGTATCGACCAGCCTCAAAGAATGTCAGAGCCGACGCTTTATCCCGGACCTTAATTTTGGACGAAGACAAGGATCGTCCTCAATACATCCTAGACCCTGCCAAGATTCGCCTAGCAGCTGTTACGGTCAAGTCCCAAGAGAGGACCGTGGTCCCTAGATGCTTACGAGAGAGAGTATTACACTGGGCTCACGACTCGCTAACTGGTGGGCATGCCGGTCGAGAGCGGACATTAGAATTATTAAATCGATACTATTGGTGGCCCAACTTGCGATGAGACGTCTGAACCTACGTAAGTTCCTGCCCCACGTGCGCCAAGCAGAAACCCAAGGTAGGATCTCCCTGGGGCCTATTGCAGCCACTTCCAGTTCCCACAGAGCCCTGGACCCACATAGCCATGGACTTTGTAGTGGACCTACCCACGTCTATGGGGAAGACCATGATCTGGGTTACAGTAGACCGCTTCTCCAAGATGGCCCACTTTGTGCCGTTGCCCAAGCTACCAACTGCCCCAGAACTGGCACTACTATTCGCCCAACACATCTTCCGTATCCACAGACTTCCTCAGGACATAGTGTCTGATCGGGGGCCACAGTTTATGGCCCGATACTGGAAGGCCCTATGTAAGTGCTTTAAGGTCCAACTCAGTTTCTCCACAGCCTTCCACTCCCAGAGCAACGGCCAATCGGAGCGAATGAATCACTCTCTGAAGACATTCCTCCGAACATTCATAAATGAGAAACAAGACAATTGGACGGAGCTTCTTCCCTGGGCTGAGTTTTCTTATAATAATCAAATCCATGCTGCCACAGGGAGCTCTCCATTTCAAATCGTCTATGGGAAACAACTCAAACCCCCGTTGCCCCTATCTATGCCAGTTTCTTCACCAGCAGCGCAGTTATCTGCACAACAACTTCAGGACCTTTGGAAAACCATCCAGAGCAAACTCACTTCTGCCACCAGAACTGCTAAAGGATATGCTGACCAGCACCGTCGACCAGCACCAGCATTCCATCCGGGAGACCGCGTCTGGCTCAGCACAAAGAACATCCATCTGAGTCTGCCCTCTAAAAGATTAGCTCCCAAGTTTTGTGGACCATTTCGTGTAGCCGAAAGAATTGGAATGGTCTCCTATCTACTGCGACTGCCATCCACCTGTGAATCCACAATGTTTTCCATGTCTCCCTCCTTAAACCAGTGATCCTCTCCCACTTTCACTGCAAGCCACCGGAAGATACAGCTACACCCACGGCTGAGGACCCTACTTACCAAGTGAGGGAGGTTGTTGACGCACGCTTTTTCAACCGTCGCTGGGAGTACCTCTTAGCCTGGGAGGGTTGCAGAGATGAAGACAACACCTGGGAACCTGCCCGCAACATCCTACATAAATCACTCCTCCGACAATTCCATCTAGACCATCCTGGAAAACCTGGTCCTTTAAAGAGGGGGCATGAAGGGGGGATACTGTTGCGGGCCCGACCGCCTCTCCCATGATCATGGCTGGGGCCACTTACCTCCGCACCGGACCGCGGAGAGGAACGCCAGGGTCCCGGCCTGGTAGGCCGCATGGCTGCGGCGTCTCCACATGGGAGACGCCACCGAGCCCGTCGCTAAGTCCGCCCCCCTCGCGTTGCTATGCGCGCGCGCGAGAACGGGGCATTTAAAGGTCCAGCACCCGGACGTGCTGGACAGTCCCCTGGATGACATCAGATGCTGGCAGAGTATATTAGACCGGTGTCTGACTCAGGAACTTCGCCTTGCAACGAGGTCCCTCTCCTGAAAGTCTAGTTGCCGTCCTGTTCCTGTTTTCTGCTGGTCTGGTTCCTGGTGTTCCTGTGCCTGTTCCAGTCCCTGTCCAGCTGTTCCTTCATCTGCTGATTTCCTGGTTCTTGACTCCGGTTTGCTCCTGATGCTCCCTGCTCGCCACTTGCCTTGACTTTGGACCTGCTTCATACTTCGTCTGCTCCAGCCTCGTAAGTCCCAGTGGCCCAGATCCCTACGGACCCCTCCTGAGAGGATCCAGGGCTCTGGGTGAAGTCCTCTGAGATCCTCCTGCCTGAGACACCTAAGTCCCAGCGGTCCAGATCCCTAGGGGCTCCTCCTGGGGGGATCTAGGTTCTCCAGGGTGAAGCCGCCGCCAGGTCTCCAGCTTGATTCCGCCTCCCGGCCTGTCCGAAGGAACCCTCCTTTCACTAGGCTGGCCCAAGGGTCCACCGCTTATCCCAGTCACAATAGGCTGCTGTCGGGTCAAAAACCGGACGCTCAATTTTGCCGGCATCCGGTTTCCGAGCCCGTGGCTGTCAGCAGGCTTGAGAACGGACGCCGGCAAAATTGAGCGTCGGCTGTCAAAACCGCTGACAGCCACCGCTCTGGGCCAAAAGGAGGCGCCAAGGAGGCGCTAGTGTCCCTAGTGCCTCCTTTTCCCTGTTTCTACCGCCGGGCCTCATTTAAATACTGAATCACGCGCACAGGCGAATGGCCTGTACTCATGCCGGGAGAGCAGGCATTCGCCCGCTCTCCCGCAGACTTTACTGAATCGGCCCCAAAGTAAAACCAAATAACTCAGAAGCCATAAGCTTTCTTAGAAATAGAGTTTTACTCTCTGTCTCCAGTTATGGCATTGAAGTGAAAGTTATGGTCACCACGTGAGATGTGAGATTTGATTCTCATCTGGCATTTAATCCTGATACTTCCCATCTAGGTCAGAAGTCATTGTATTATCTACATTTTATGCAATGACTTTGGCCCTTGTTTGATATTTCTGATCTGCAAACATTGATGCATGGTCTGCTTATAAGTCATTTAGAATATTTCAATGCTTTCTTTCATGTTCTTCTTGCATATTTTATTTCATATTTGCAAATGGTTAAAAATTCTGCAGCTAAAATATTTGGGAGAATAAAAGTTGAACATGTAACTCTGCTGCTGCAAGAGTTACTCTGGTTACCCATTGCTTCACAAATACAATTTAAGATTCTCTGGTTTTTTACATTTAAATCTTTAAGCAGAGGTTCACCTTCCTACCTTAGTGATACAGTTATTAGGGATGTGCAGACCAAAAGTTTAAGTTCATAAGTCCATAAGTCGAAAGGGGGGGTCATTTGCGGTCAATATGGACATATGGAGAATTCCATAAGTTGAGTCTATGTCCATATGTGCAAATAAAAATTTAAACCACTCACCTGCCTTAATCCCCCCCCCCCCAAGACTTACCAAAACTCCCTGGTGGTCCAGTGGGGTCAGGACACCATTTCTGAACTCCTTTGCAAGGAGCACGTGAGGTCTGCGTCACGTCGGAGTGACGCGGCGTCACGTGATTCCCCTCGGGTCCGCTCCCGGACCCCTCGTTGGGCCCAAAAGGCACATTTGGCCAGCTTGGGGGGGTCAGGAGGCCCCCCCAAGCTGGCCAAAAATTCCTTTTGGGCCCAACGAGGGTTCCGGGAGCGGAACCGCGATGGACCACGTGGGGGGGTCAGGAGGCCCCCCCACGTGGTCCATCGCTCCCGGACCCCTCGTTGGGCCCAAAAGGCACATTTGGCCAGCTTGGGGGGGTCAGGAGGCCCCCCCCAAGCTGGCCAAAAGTGCCTTTTGGGCCCAACGAGGGTTCCGGGAGCGGAACCGCGATGGACCACGTGACGTCGGCGTCACGTCGGAGTGACGCGGACGTCACGTGATTCCCCATGCGTCCGCTCCCGGACCCTCACGGAACTTTTGGCCAGCTTGGGGAGTTTTGGTAAGTCTTGGGGGGGGGGGATTAAGGAGGGTGAGGGGTTTAAATTTTTATTTAGATCAACAATCGCGATTTCCAACGTATTCAACATAGCTATGTTGAATAAGTTGGAAATCCGATCGTTTACGCCTCATCACTTTTTTAAGTTAAAAAAAAAAAATAAGTTGCGTTTTCCATTTAAGTTCAAAACGAATGCACACCCCTAACAGTTATATCCTATCCACCCGGTCATAGATTACAATCCTCAGCTCTAGAAACTTCCTTGTAATTCTTTACCATTGGCACAAGGATTGGACAATGATGTCTTGAAATTTAGAAAACATTTAAAGGCATTTTCTCTTGAACCTGCTGATGTGATTTTATAGCTTTTCTGTGGATATTATCTGTGTTATTTTATTGATCCTTGTTAAGGGTCCTTGTTAAGTACTTTACCCTGTAGTTGTGAATATCCCTGAGATATAAAGGTTTTAGATTTGTATTTTGATATGTATTATTGTATTATAGGTTATCCTATTTATATCTATTTAGTCATTTTTTGAGCTTTTATTAATTTTATTAAGTATCTCACTTTAATTGTTGTGTATATTTCTGAGAATTTAATGTTTATGGTTATATTAGATGTTTGCTATTGTTTTATGTTTAACCTCTATTTTATTTTTATATTTATGTGAAAATCACTTTGATTTGATATAAGGAAAGGTGATCAAGAAAATACAATAGGGGAGCTGCTGGAGAGGAGAGAGCCCCAAGGCCGCTACAGCAGGGAAAACGCTGCAAAATCTTACCCCCGGAAGATCTACAGGCTCCGGAGAGCTGACGTGTGCGGAGGCGACCCCGATGACATAGCCGGAAGTCCCAGCTGCTATATAACTAGCAGCTGGCGGTGCACCACCGCCGCCGGCGCGCTGCCTAAGCCACGCTCTCCGTAAGGGGCGCACGGCTTGGACCGGCTTAGGCCGGGGAAGGCGGTAAGGCGGCAAAACTCTCTCCACTGCTAAATTGACCAAGCAGAATCTCCAAATCGATATTGCGATCTACAGAAGAGTGAGTAATCCTGTTTTAAGTATTGCTTTTCTTGACTTTCTATGATGCCTCACACCAAGCGCAAAGGGAAGGTTAGGCTGGACGCCTCAACCCCCACCAAACCCTCTCCCATACAAAGCAGACTAACAGGGTATTACCCACTTACAGGCAAAATACCTCCGGAGTGTCCTGCAGCAGTAATGGGGGAAGAGCAAGCTCCCATACTGCAAGGAGATGTTAGTCTAAGTCCTGGAGCTCCCAACACTCCATCCCCTCCAAAAAATTTCCCATGCTCTAGAGAATCAGGCTCATTTGAAGAACGGATTGCGTTACCTGAAATGAGCACGTTTGAGGAGGTCTCTGGAGCACAGAGGTTAAATTTAGAAGAACTAAGGAGGAAAGACCCCATTAACCAGCTAGAGGGGCAGAAGGAAGGAGTATGGCCTGTATGGAAAAAGATCCGTGAAACCTGAAGGTTTGGACCCTGTGTTATCGGTGGATGTTGAGTCCAATCAGGAACTTTTAGGAGCAACAGCTTCTCCTATTGCCCTTAATGACATTGCTGAGAGTCCTAAACAAATATCTTTAGAGTCTTTATGGTGTTCTATGATGTCTTTACAAAAGAATATCGTAAATTTGAATAATAGCATTAAAGAAATGCAATTAGTATTGTTAAATATAAATCCTCTTGTATCCAGTAATGGGATAACATTGAAAAAAGTTGAACAAGATATAAATGTGATTAAAAATGTGCAGAGCAGTATAATAAAGGGAGAAGAGCTACTTTCTAGGAAGGTGGAAAATTTGGAAAATTCAGTGAGGTATTTGAACCTTAGAGCAGTAAACTTCCCTAGGTGTAAACTTATCTCACCTAGGGAACAGTTGAAAAACTATTTTATTGATATTTTGCATCTGCCTTTTGATAAACATCCAGTAATAGCTAACGCCTTTTTCTTAGGTGTAGATAAGCTAGGTGTAAAAACTGATCAGGAAAGTCAGGAGACTGAATGTTACTGATTTACTAGAAACATCTCTTAGTGCCCAAATAGAAAGTAGAGGAACCCTTATGATAAAATTTACTCTATCCTCGGACAGAGATAAAATTATGAAACTTTATATGATAAATAGGTCCTCCCTCTATTAGTAAAAATGTGTAACTTATCATTAAAATCATCCATTGTACCTGAAGACTGGAGGATAGCAAATGTAACCCCAATATTTAAAAAGGGCTCCAGGGGCGATCCGGGAAACTACAGACCGGTTAGCCTGACTTCAGTGCCAGGAAAAATAGTAGAAAGTGTTCTAAACATCAAAATCACAGAACATATAGAAAGACATGGTTTAATGGAACAAAGTCAGCATGGCTTTACCCAGGGCAAGTCTTGCCTCAGAAATCTGCTTCACTTTTTTGAAGGAGTTAATAAACATGTGGATAAAGGTGAACCAGTAGATGTAGACTACTTGGATTTTCAGAAGGCGTTTGACAAAGTTCCTCATGAGAGGCTTCTAGGAAAAGTAAAAAGTCATGGGATAGGTGGCGATGTTCTTTCATGGATTGAAAACTGGCTAAAAGACAGGAAACAGAGAGTAGGATTACATGGGCAATTTTCTCAGTGGAAGGGAGTGGGCAGTGGAGTGCCTCAGGGATCTGTATTGGGGCCCTTACTGTTCAATATATTTATAAATGATCTGGAAAGAAATACGACGAGTCAGATAATCAAATTTGCAGATGACACAAAATTGTTCAGAGTAGTTAAATCACAAGCAGATTGTGATAAATTGCAGGAAGACCTTGTGAGACTGGAAAATTGGGCATCCAAATGGCAGATGAAATTTAATGTGGATAAGTACAAGGTGATGCATATAGGGAAAAATAACCCATGCTATAATTACACAATGTTGGGTTCCATATTAGGTGCTACAACCCAAGAAAGAGATCTAGGTGTCATAGTGGATAACACATTGAAATCGTCGGTTTAGTGTGCTGCGGCAGTCAAAAAAGCAAACAGAATGTTGGGAATTATTAGAAAAGGAATGGTGAATAAAACGGAAAATGTCATAATGCCTCTGTATCGCTCCATGGTGAGACCGCACCTTGAATACAGTGTACAATTCTGGTCGCCGCATCTCAAAAAAGATATAATTGCAATGGAGAAGGTACAGAGAAGGGCTACTAAAATGATAAGGGGAATGGAACAACTCCCCTATGAGGAAAGACTAAAGAGGTTAGAACTTTTCAGCTTGGAGAAGAGACGACTGAGGGGGGATATGATAGAGGTGTTTAAAATCATGAGAGGTCTAGAACGGGTAGATGTGAATCGGTTGTTTACTCTTTCGGATAGTAGAAAGACTAGGGGGCACTCCATGAAGTTAGCATGGGGCATATTTAAAACTAATCGGAGAAAGTTCTTTTTTATTCAACGCACAATTAAACTCTGGAATTTGTTGCCAGAGAATGTGGTTAGTGCAGTTAGTATAGCTGTGTTTAAAAAAGGATTGGATAAGTTCTTGGAGGAGAAGTCCATTACCTGCTATTAAGTTCACTAAGGGGCGGATTTTAAAAGGAGCGCGAATAGCCTACTTTTGTTTGCGCTCCAGGCGCAAACAAAAGTACGCTGGATTTTAGTAGATGCGCGCGGAGCCGCACGTATCCACTAAAATCCTGGATCGGCGCGCGCAAGGCTATCGATTTTGTATAGCCGGCGCGCGCCGAGCCGCGCTGCCTACCCCCGTTCCCTCCAAGGCCGCTCCGAAATCGGAGCGGCCTCGGAGGGAACTTTCTTTTGCCCTCCCCCTCACCGTCCCCTCCCTTCCCCTACCTAACCCACCCGCCCGGCCCTGTCTAAACCCCCCCCTTACCTTTGTTGGGGGATTTACGCCTCCCGGAGGGAGACGTAAATCCCCGCGCGCCAGCGGGCCGCTAGCGCGCCGGGACGCGATCTGGGGGCGGGTCCGGAGGGCGCGGCCACGCCCCCGGGCCGCCCCCGGAACGCTCCGGACACGCCCCGAAAACGCCGCGCGGTTCGGGCCCGCCCCCGACACGCCCCCCGACACGCCCCCTCCGAAAACCCCGGGACTTACGCGAGTCCCGGGGCTCTGCGCGCGCCGGTAGGCCTATGTAAAATAGGCTTACCGGCGCGCAGGGCCCTGCTCGCGTAAATCCGCCCAGTTTTGGGCGGATTTACGCGAGCAGGGCTCTGAAAATCCGCCCCTTAGAGAATAGCCACTGCCATTAGCAATGGTTACATGGAATAGACTTTGTTTTTGGGTACTTGCCAGGTTCTTATGGCCTGGATTGGCCACTGTTGGAAACAGGATGCTGGGCTTGATGGACCCTTGGTCTGACTCAGTATGGCATTTTCTTATGTTCTTATGTTCTCAAAAGAAACCCAGTTAAGGAGAAAGAGGTTTATTACTCTGGCAAATCAGGCCAGAACATTGGGATTCAAATTATCATAAGGTTCCCATGCAAATGTATCATGAGGGTAAAAGGAGAAAAATATATATATTACGAACCTGAACACTTAGAAAAGTTTCTGAAAGAATTCAGGACCCATGGAGAAACAGGAGACATTCCTTCCCAGGAATAAATATTGGGTTACTTTTGAAATAGACCTGTAACTTCTGTAGTTATTTTAGGTTATAATTTATGGTTTATTGCTTGATTGAGCTCTCCATATAGGGCCTCATTTTCCAATATCGCATGCAATACCAAAAAGGGGTGTTACCTTATGCTAATAAGCATTTGTATTGCAATAACAGCTATGCAACACACTCTTAGTGCAAATTGAGAGAGAGAGAGAGAGAGAGAGAGAGAGAGAGAGAGAGAGAGAGAGAGAGAGACTTGCTATAGTGGCTCTTCCCTAGACAGATATTTTTATCCCTATGAGAGGCCCACCTAGTAACTCGAGGTTGGGATTAGGTATTAGTGTAGGGGGTTGGGGGCCAATTTCACATTCAACATGAGACGTACGAACAGAACAGTGGTCTCGTGTGAAGATTTGATGGCCTTCGGAGTGAGGAAACTCACTCCAAGATGAGATTTGGACAATGTTCTCTCCACCTAGCTTGTTGTTGCCCAGGTAGAGTGTCCATCAAGCTAGGTGGAGAGAACATTGCCCAAATCTCATCTTGGAGTGAGTTTCCTCACTCCGAAGGCCAGCTAATCTTCACAAAAGACCACAGTTCTGTTCATAGGTGTCACGTAGCATGTCAAAGTGGCCCCTAACCCCCTACACACTTACCTAATCCCCACCTCGAGTTACTAGGTGGGCCTACCCTAGGGATAGAAATACCTGCCTATGGGCCTTGACATTATGGCCAGTCTCTCTCTCTCTCTCTCACACACATCACAAATGGTGATGAAACCTCAGCACATGGTCACAGCCACTAACACATTTGAAAGAGTTATGGTTGTGCAATAGCTCTTCACAGAGAGGCTAGTTCCACCCCTAACTCCTCCTATTTTTAGAATTTGCATCACACCATACAATAAACCCGTTTTCGCATGTGTTAAAGGCCTATCGCTTGCGAAAACACCTTACCGCATTTTGAAAAATGACCCCCTAAGATTGTAAGCCCTGTGGGGATAGGGAAATATCTACAGTATCTAAATGTAAAGCAATTGATATGTCAGCATATATAAATAAATACATTTGTTACCCATTATTTTGAATACTAAAATCACCCAAAGTGGTTTACAGTACATTAGAAATAGCAGGATATGCGCAAAGCTCATTAGCAGCTTTAGAAAACAGAAAGTGTGTAGTACATTAACATAGCAGCCAAACTCACTTTTCAACTTAGCAATAAAAAGGAGCATTATAGAATTAATAAATTAATTTATATCACAACCACTGAATAAGCTCTGCTTGTGTGCAGTTTGTGCTGGGGGCTTCAGGCCCCCTCTCCATGGGGACATCAGAGTCTGAGCTGCACCTCCAGGTGAATGAACTCACCCGCACTCTGCACCGTTCAGCCACATCCATCTCTTATTGATGTAGATCAGACCAACCCAATATGCATCACTGGTTGAGAAAGTCCTGAAGGTCTGAGATAGAAAGAAACCAGTCAGTCTTTATTTATTTATTTGTTTATTTATTTATTTATTTAGAGAATTTTATATACCAACAGCCGTTTGCACATCGTATCGGTTTACATATAACTTATAACTAATTGGCAATGCCATTACATAGAACAGGAACAAAGTGTACAATAACCAACCATAGCAAGATAACCTGGATAACTGAGAAACGATTTACAGGATTCAGTGGTATATACACCATGATTTGGTTAGAAACGAAGTCCATGGAGTGATTGAGTATCTGGGAAGGCAAAAGAGTGTTACAGGATTTGCGAGTGAACAAAATCTTAAAAGAGTAGTGTAACAGATATAGTTTTAGCAGGGGAGGGGGAGGGAGGGACAGCATGAGAAGCTTAAATAATTGTAGACACAAGGGGAGGTGGTAGAATATTGTAATAGGTAATTCAAATCGGTGGTACTAGCTGCAGCTCTGTGGGTGGTCAGGCGGGTGGAAATCGCATGAAGGGTAGGCCTGTAGGAACAGCCAGGTTTTTAGCTTTTTTTTAAATTTAGGAGTGGAAGACTCGGTGCGTAAGTCTGGGGGCATGGAGTTCCATAGGGTGGGGCCGGCCAGTGAGAACGCTCTATTCATTGTGGTAATTAGTTTGGTGGATTTGATAGAGGGGGTGCGGAGAGTTCCTTGGAGGGCAGGACGAGTTGGTCTGGTGGAGGTGCGAGGAAGTAGAGGGGGGTTTATCCAGTCAGTGTTTTCATTGTTGATGTTTTTATGTATTTATTTATTTATTTATTTGATGAGTTTTATATACCGTTATTCGGTTGAGCCATCATAACGGTTTACAAAAGTGTATAATATCTTGTAACAGAGCATTAGAAAGAACAGTACTCAACAGATGGGTAGCAGTACATAACCATTTGAACTATTAAACAATATCAGAGAAAAAGATATCAAGTCCAGAAAGATTTAAAGAGGATAGAAGGGGAGGGAAGGCAGAAAAGGGAGGAAGGGGTGAAATTATGCGGTAAACAATTGGGAGTTTAGTTGGAGGTCGGGATCCTTAGATGATTGAAAGTCAGTGAGGAATTTGCGGAACATTATTGTTTTTAAGTCCTTTTTGAATATTTTTAGGTCATGTTGAATTCGTAAGAATTTAGGTAGAGTATTCCACATTTTGGGTGAGGCAATTGAGAAGGCTCTTTCTCTAGTGGTTGCCAGATGAGCATCCTTGACAGGGGGGATGTTCAGGAAACCAGAGTTATTGGATCGCAGGTTTCTTGAAGGTTTTTGAGGGATTATGTTTAGTGAGTTGAGACCTTGATTATCATTACTTAGGATTTTGTGGATTATAGTCATTGATTTGTATGCAATACGTGCATTGATAGGTAGCCAGTGAAGTGCTGTTAGAATTGGTGTGATGTGTTCATTTCTTTTTGATCCGGTTAGGACTCTGGCAGCAGAGTTCTGTAAGATTTGCAGTGGCTTGAGGGCTGAGAGAGGTAATCCAATTAGTAAGGAATTGCAATAGTCAAAAGTGGAGAAGATAAGAAGTTGGAGTACAGTTCTGAAGTCGTGGGGATTGAGGAATGGTTTCAGGTGTCTTAAGGTAAGGAGTCTGTGGTAACCTTCCTTGGTTTTGTTTGTGATGTGGTTCTTGTAGGAGAGTTCCTTATCAATGGTAATTCCAAGGTTTCTGGTATAATTGGTAGGGATTATCGTTATGATTTGTTTGTCAGGAATTGTCAGGGGTGGCAAAGATGGATTAGGTTTTTTATCCATGAGTAATATTTCAGTTTTGTCAAAGTTGATTATGAGTTTAAGGGAGTTTAGTAGGTTTTTGATAGAGATAAGTAGTTCAGAGGTTTTTTTGTATGTGTCATCAATCGAGTTTTGTATGGGAATGAGTAGCTGAATATCGTCAGCATAGAGGAAATGTGTGATCTTGTATTCTTCCAGTAGTTGGCATATGGGGAGAAGGTAAATGTTGAAAAGGGTGGCTGATAAAGCTGATCCTTGAGGGACACCGGTGTTGAGGTTGATTGATTTTGAAAGGTTGCTGTTTACTGAAACTTGGTAAGTGCGGTCAGGTAGATAGGAGGAAAACCAACGAAGAGTATTTCCAGTTAAACCAATTTGGGATAGTTGTTCTAATAGCAGTTTGTGGTTCACTGTGTCAAAGGCGGCTGAAAGGTCGAGAAGAATGAGTAGAAATTTTTCTTGTTTATCGAAGCCTCTTAAGATGATGTCATTTAGAGATATGAGGAGAGATTCGGTGTTCAGGTTTTTTCTGAAGCCATATTGGGATGGAGATAGGATGTTGTTTGTCTCCAGGTAGTCATCTAGTTGGGTGTGAACAACTTTTTCAATTGTTTTGGCTAGGAAGGATAAGTTAGATATGGGACGGTAGTTGTTAAGGTTTTCAGGATCAAGGTTGTTTTTCTTAAGTATTGGTTTGACAATAGCAGATTTGAGGCATTTGGGGTAGTTGCCTTCGTTCAGAGATAAGTTGACAATTTTGGTGATGGTTTTTGATATGGTAGGTTCGATTGATTTGATGGTTGTTATCGGGATGTTGTCCAGTGGGTGGCTGGCAGGGTTCATTTTATTTATTATTGATTGAATTTCAATGGTGGAGGTAGTGTCAAAGTTTGACCATGATGAGGATGTTTTGTTGTTGGGTTTGTTGTCTTGGATGTTGTTAGATAATTTGGATTGGATTAGAAGATTAATTTTGTCATTGAAGAAATCAGCAAAATCATTACTTCCATGTTTGGAGGATGAGGGTTCTTGGATGGTTTTGGTAAGTTTCTGGACTATTGTGAATAACATTCTAGGATTATGGTGAAATTTGGAGATTTTTTTGGAGTAGAATTCCTTTTTTGCGTTATTGATGATATTTTTATATTGAGCTAGGTTAGATCTGTAATTGTTTAGAGTGGTAGTGTTTTTGTTTTTTCTCCATTCTCTTTCTTTTTTCCGGAGTATGCGTTTAGCAGTTTTGATGCTTTCATTATACCATTGATTGTTATGTTTGTGTTGTTGTTTAGTTTTTGTAATGATGGGATTAATGTTGTCTGCAACTTGCTTTGTGACGAGTAGCCAAGATGAGATAGCATTCTCAGAGCTCGATAGATTAATGTTGTTTAATTCGTTTTGTAGATTTTTTATTAAAAGTTCATTGTTGAAAGGTGGATGGTAGGAAATTTTAATTGAGGTGGTTTGAGTAGGTTTTAGGTTGATGTTGGTATGAAGGTTAGCTTGGATGAGGTGGTGGTCAGACCAGGGAATTTCAGTGATGTGAGTTGAGAATGAATTCCAAATTTCAGTGTTGATAAAGATGAGATCAATGATGTGACCAGCTTTATGTGTAGGAGATAGAATTATTTGTTCTAGATTTAGAGCTGATAAAGCATCAATAAAGGTTTGACAGGTTTTTGAGTGGGAGGATAAGTTGAAATGAATGTTGAAGTCGCCAAGGATGATGATTGGTTTGTTGAGAGAGATGTTGTCCATGAAATATTCAATAAGAGGGGAGCAATTTTTATCGAGTGCTCCTGGAGGACAGTAGACAAGACATATTTGAAGTTTTGGAGAATCGAATAAAGCTATTTCAAATGGTGGGGGAAAGTTAGATGGACGAAGAGTTAATTGAAGGTTTTTTTTTAGAGATGAGCATTAATCCACCTCCTTTTTTGTATAAGGGAAAGAACTTTGAAAAGGATACGGGATTGTATTGGCAACCAGAGGAGTTCAATGAGGGTAGGGGTAATGTGGTCATGTTTTCTGGCATTAGTAAGGATGCGTGCTGAGGAGTTCTGCAAGAGTTGTAATGGTCTGGTGTGTGTGGCAGGGAGGCCAAGGAGGAGTGAGTTACAGTAGTCTATTTTGGAAAATATAATAGACTGTAGTACTGTACGGAAATCAGTGAAATATAGGAGAGGTCTGAGTTTCTTGATGGTTTGTAGTTTGAAGTAGTAGTCACTTAGGATAGATTTAATGAAGGGTTTGAGAGAAAGCTGGTTGTCAATACGGATACCAAGGCTACGGGTGTGGGAGGGGAATGAGTGGTGGAGAACCCAAGGGGGATGGCGGGAGGGGGATGTTTGTTGGACATGATGAGGAGTTCAGTTTTTTGTGGATTCAGGGCAAGGTGCATGTCAGTGAGCAGCTGGTTGATAGCAGTCAAGCATGATTCCCAGTTTTGAAGAGCGGTCTGGAGGGAGTCGGTGAAGGGGAAAAGAATTTGAACGTCATCTGCGTAAAGTGTTTTACGCCAAGCTTAGTGAGGAGGGTGGTAAGGGGGAGCATGTAAATGTTAAATAGAGTGGAAGATAGGGAGGAGCCTTGGGGAACACCTCGGTCAAGGCTTATTGGGTCAGATTCATTAATGCCGGTGGAAACTGTGTAGTGACCAACTTGTAAGTATGATTTGATCCAGGAGAGGGCGGTGCCGGAGATTCCAATGTTACTGAGAATGTTGATTAGTGTGTAATGGTTAACGATATCAGACTTATCAGGGTGAGCAAACCTTTAGAGCTGTGGCCCCTCCCATTTATGCAAATAATTTCAGTCCCCTCCCCCAAGATGGGTAACTATACGTGTGTGTGTGTGTGAGTGTGCATGTGTGTGTGTGCATGTGTGTGTGTGTGTATGTGTGTGTGTGTATGTGTGTGTGTGTGTGTGTGTGTGTGTGAATATACAGTGTATCTGCATACATATGTGAAGGAAATTCTCCAGGCAACCAGATGGCCAAACTGTGGCTCAAACCCCAAACAGGCTGATGTGATACAGCTCACTCAGCCTAGCTCACAGCTGGCTGCATGGTTGGAGGTGCATTTTGGATGCGCTACATTAACTCCCCATGTAACAATGGGATTTGTGTGTCCAAAACATGTGTCCAAACCAGCGCTTAGCTAATAGTACTCGTCACATGTAAATGCCATGTAGATAAGGATATTAGCTATTATCCCTTATGCAAAAAATTACCGTGCTCCCAAGGCACACATTTTTACTTCCAAAAATTATTGTCAGCACTGGAGCTGCATTAAATCTTGAAGCACTGCAAGCCTCCACAGAAAAAGACGAAAATGCCACTTTTCTCTGATTTCTCCTACTTAATATTGACCCAATACTTTCAAGGAGGAACCACAGGAAACAGCATCAGGAAAAAAATACAGACATGAGCAGACACTGATGCCCCATATCCAGACAGAGACACAGAGAGCCAAAGAAAGATAGAAACTAAACCAAAGACAGGCACAGAGACACATACACACCACACCTATGCAAAACAACACAGACACACAAATCCAAGAGACTAAACAGACACATACAAACAGAGAGAGAGACACACACACAGGAACAACACATCCAGGCAGAAAAACCCAAGCAGAAACCCTACACCCAGACACAGAGAGACATAGGCAGACAAAAAATAGATACATTACACACACACCGACATAGAGAGACACTGTTACCCCATACCAAGACAGAAACATAGTACCCCAAAGAAATATAGAAACACAACAACCATACAGGCACAAAGACATAGACATACCAAACCGAGACAAAATAACACAGACACACTACTTTCAGAGAGAAAACAGACACAAAGATACAGAGAGAGGCATAAGCACAACACGCCAAGACAGAAAATCACAGGCAGACACCCCACACCAAAACACAGAGAGACACTGGCAGATGGGCCACACCCAAACACAGAGAGACACTGGCAGATGGACCACACCCAAACACAGGGAGACACTGGCAGAAGGACCACACCCAGACACAGAGAGACACTGGCAGGTGGACCACACCCAAACACAGAGAGACACTGGCAGGTGGACCACACTGAAACACAGAGAGACACTGGCAGATGGACCACACCCAGACACAGAGAGACACTGGCAGCTGAACCTCACTCAGACACAGAGAGACACTGGCAGATGGACCACACGCAGATACAGAGAGACACTGGCAGGTGGACCACACCCAGACACAGAGAGACACTGGCAGCTGGACCTCACTCAGACACAGAGAGACACTGGCAGATGGACCACACGCAGACACAGAGAGACACTGGCAGATGGACCACACCCAAACACAGAGAGGCACTGGCAGATGGACCACACGCAGACACAGAGAGACACTGGGAGATGGACCTCACCCAGACACAGAGAGACACTGGCAGATGGACCACACCCAAACACAGAGAGACACTGGCAGATGGACCACACGCAGACATAGAGAGACACTGGCAGATGGACCACACCCAAACACAGAGAGACACTGGCAGATGGACCACAAGCAGACACAGAGAGACACTGGCAGATGGACCACACGCAGACATAGAGAGACACTGGCAGATGGACCACACCCAAACACAGAGAGACACTGGCAGATGGACCACACCCAAACACAGAGAGGCACTGGCAGATGGACCACACGCAGACACAGAGAGACACTGGGAGATGGACCTCACCCAGACATAGAGAGAGACACTGGCAGATGGACCACAAGCAGACACAGAGAGACACTGGCAGATGGACCACACCCAAACACAGAGAGACACTGGCAGATGGACCACACGCAGACACAGAGAGGCACTGGGAGATGGACCACAAGCAGACACAGAGAGACACTGGGAGATGGACCACACGCAGACATAGAGAGACACTGGCAGATGGACCACACCCAAACACAGAGAGACACTGGCAGATGGACCACACCCAAACACAGAGAGGCACTGGGAGATGGACCACAAGCAGACACAGAGAGACACTGGGAGATGGACCACAAGCAGACACAGAGAGACACTGGCAGATGGACCACACGCAGACATAGAGAGACACTGGCAGATGGACCACACCCAAACACAGAGAGACACTGGCAGATGGACCACAAGCAGACACAGAGAGACACTGGCAGACAGAGCACATCACAAACAGAGAATTAGATCACATGCACACAACAAACAGAAAGTTCACACCACACCCAGCACACAGGACACACACCACAATGATTGGGGGCATTAAATTTTTCAAAAAACATTGGTACCTGCTAAACGTTTTAGATACTTGGTAAATCTCCCTCCCATCCTTACTTTTTTTCCTTTTTTCCTATTTTTCTCTTTATTTTGTATTTTTCTTAGTTTACAGATCTTTTTATTTTCTCATGCTTTGAGTTGTTATTTCACATGCTTACACTTTCTGGCTTTATTCCCTCTTCCCCACCTCCTGTCTCTCTCTCCCCATTCCCCTTCCTCATTCTCTCTGGCCTCTTCCCATTCCTCTCCCTGACCTCCCCCCTTCTTCTTCCCCAGCAGCAGCAGCAGCAGTGATCTCTCTCCCTGAGTTGGGCCCCACCAGCAGTGGAAGGAACTCCTCCCGGGTTGAGTCCTGACGTAGCAGTTCTTCCTGGGTTATGGACCCCACTGTGGCTGTTCCCATGTCCAGTTCTGCCACCTGGGACCTCCGCAGCAGCAGGAACCCCTCCCGGGGTGAGGCCTGACGTAGCAGCTCTTCCTGTGTTATGGACCCCACTGTGGCTGTTCCCATGTCCAGTTCTGCCACCTGGGATCTCCGCAGCAGCAGGAACCCCTCCCGTGCTGAGGTCTGACGTAGCAGCTCTTCCTGGGTTATGGACCCCACTGTGGCTGTTCCCATATCCAGTTCTGCCACCTGGGACCTCCGCAGCAGCAGGAACCCCTCCCGGTCTGAGGCCTGACGTAGCAGCTCTTCCTGGGTTATGGACCCCACTGTGGCTGTTCCCATGTCCAGATCTGATACCTGGGACCTCCGCAGCAGCAGGAACCCCTCCCGGGGTATCAGCAGCAGGAACCCCTCCCGGGGGTTCCTGCTGCTGATACTTCACTTTCGATGCATATCCAGCATGGCTCTCTGCTTCAACGGCATGGGAGAAGACTGATACATCACGCATTTCCAGCATAGCTCCCTGCTTCAACAGCAGGGGAGAAGAAAAACAACCAATAAGGGCTGTATAACATAGTCTGGGTAAAACAAATAAGCATGGGTGTAGCTTGCTTATTGCGGCGGTTACTACCCCTACTACCCCTAACTAATCAAGCTAGATATTTCAATGGTGGGGGTGGAAGGTAAATAGAACCAAGAGCTAAGAGAAACAGATAAGTATGAGAGAAAAAATGTGTGAAGCTTGCTGGGCAGACTGGATGGGCCGTTTGGTCTTCTTCTGCCGTCATTTCTATGTTTCTATGTTTCCTGGGTTATGGACCCCACTGTGGCTGTTCTCATGTCCAGTTCTGCCACCTGGGACCTCCGCAGCAGAAGGAGCCCCTCCCGGGGTGAGTCCTGACGTAGCAGCTCTTCCTGGGTTATGGACCCCACTGTGGCTGTTCCCATGTCCAGATCTGCCACCTGGGACCTCCGCAGCAGAAGGAGCCCCTCCCGGGGTGAGGCCTGACGTAGCAGCTCTTCCTGGGTTATGAACCCCACTGTGGCTGTTCTCATGTCCAGTTCTGCCACCTGGGACCTCCGCAGCAGAAGGAGCTCCTCTAATTGATCCTGGAAGGGGCTGCAGATCTGGGAAATGGCCATGAAGGGCAGAAAGGAGAGACCACGGCAGTTATGGAGAACAGGAATGTAGCAGCCAGGAAGAGGTCATGGGAGGGGGAAGGAGGGAGAGGACTCAGGAAGGGTCCATTGGAGGTTCCAATACTAAAAGTTCACCTGAGATCCTCAGGAGTCTAAGTAAAGCATTGATAATGGCAGGGAGAAAGGACCATGGATGGGGGAGTGTGATGATAAGGAAAAAGGAACAAAGATGGAGAGAGAGGGAAAGAATACTGGATAGATGATGAACCAAAGACATCATGGTAGAGAGGTGAGGACAAGAAATGGAGAGATGGGAAGGGAGAGAGAGGAAGGCTTCTGGGTAGGGAAAAGGATAGAGAGAGAGAGAGACGGAGAGAGAGAGAGAGAGAAAGATAGAGAAAGAGAGAGAGAGAGAGAGAGAGGATTGTATATTAGGTGAAGGGAGAGTGAGAAAGGATCTGGGTTAGTAAGTGGAGAAAGAGGATCAGGGAGGGGGAATGATGAGGGGGAGGGGGAAATGGAGAGAACTAATGGTGGTGAGAGAGAAAGAGGACCCTTGATTGTGGAGGGGTTTGGCTGAGTAAACCAGGGAGATCATGTAGGAAGAAGGGATTGAAGTATAGAGGAGAGATCACGAGGAGGAGGGAAGAGGGGAAGGAGAGCAGGCAGGAAGAGGAAGAGGAGAGGCATGAGAAGAGAGTGTAATGTATTAAAATATCTACTCCCTGCGGAGGAGACAAGGAAGAGCAAGAACTGAAACAGAAAAGCAAAAGGAGGAGATCAGAGAGGAACACCGAAGATTACAAGGTTTAATTGTCTGATAGTGATAGAGAATATTCATTCTTCATTCCTGTAAAATCTCCTGCGACCCAGTTCAATGTCTCAGGACCTGGACGCATCTCCCACACAGAATTTACATGTTGGGAACAGGGCTCCCACGCACACTTTCACCCACTTGAGAAAAGCGGTCAAACAATACTAAACTAATAACAATAAGGTCAATACAGTAAAATGTGGCCGCGGTTACCCTGATTCTAACCCACCATCTACTCACAATTTGGCCACGTTAGTCCAACCCGTGATTCACTATCCCCTTTAACCCATTCTTACCGCTTCTTTAAATCAACGACTAACTCCTTCCGCCCGCGGCATGTATATGAGATGTAAACGATCGGATTAGCTATTCCCCCCATTCAGTAATGCGCGCCCCGACTATCGCCTTTTCAATCTGCAGTTTAGCCGCGCCGAGCGTTTAACCTGCTAACTTACTGCCTACCCTTACCCCTGCGTTAGAGGCAGGGGTAAGGGTAGGCGGCAAACTTTCCCCCAGCCCCCGCTCACCTGCCCTGGCCGCGTACATGGGTGCCGGTCTCCGGGGCAGCCCCAGTCCTCTCTACCCTCCTCACGAAGCAACAAAAAAGCGAAAAAAGTGAAATTTGGGCGCTCAAGCGACATTTGAAATCCCCTCGTGACCCGACACACAAAGTTTGACTTACGTTTCCTGCAGCCCTCCGCCGGAGACGGACCGCGGGCCTCCTGCCTCCTGGGGGCAGCCGGTGGCGAAAGTGGCCCCCGCAGCCGGCGAAGACGGATGCCTGCACGGGCCCTCTGCCACGATCGCTCCCGGGCGGATTCCTTACCAAAGAGCGGCCTCTCCTCCGAAGCTTCTCCGCCCTTCTGCCGTGACGTCAATTCGGGCCCCCAAGCCAACTTTGCGTGTCGGGTCACGAGGGGATTTCAAATGTCACTTAGCGCCCAAATTTCGCCGCCAGCTGCCCCCGGGAAATGAAATGACAGGTACCAGCGCACCCAGGATACTGTATAGGCGCTGTATAAAGCGCTCTATACAGTAAAATGGGTTGCGCGGGCCTAACGCCTCACGGACGCTTCTTGGACGCGGCTTGCATTTGCAAGCTATTTAAATACAGTATCGAGCGGTAGGTGAGCCGGACTGTGCGTGCGGCAAACGCGGGTGCGCCCGGCACTAACGCAGCTCTTCCTACCGCTCCTTACTGTATCGGCCCGAATGTAAACTAAACACCAGGTCGTCCAAACAGGCTGAGCCAGTCCCTTCCATGCATGGAGTTGAGTTTCTGATTGTCTAAGGGAAAGCAGTGGCAATATCTGAACTACAACTCCCTGAATGCAATGGGGCATAACCGGGCCTGGCTCCACCTCTTTGGTCAACCTATGGTGAGCTGCGACCCCTAGCTGAGAACAAATAGATTTTGTGGACTGATTTGTGCATTTGTTTTTCACAAATGTGCAAAATGGGATGAATGAGGGTCATTTTCAGTTTTTTCCCAGAGATGTGAGTGTTTTTCAGCTTGGGATAGAGCCCGGTGCAGCTTGGGATGGGATTGCACAGGAAGGGTGGAAGGAGGAATGTTAATGTTACTCCTCAGTTACAACAGGTTGATGAAAGGAAGGGATATTCACCCATTATCACACCAAGAGGTGATGAGGGAACAGGAATTGGAGATCTGATTCTCACACGCAATCACTGCTCAGCCCCTCCTCCACTGTGCTCAGCACACATAGCGTCTATTGTAAATAAAATAACAATAAAAGCATCATTTATACCAGATCTGCTGGGCTGCTGAGGAGCAGAGCCAGGTGAGCTCCCCGGGAAGTGCAGTCCTGCAGACTGGAGCTCTGGTTCTTCATCTCTGAGGATACAAAGTAACACTTTCCTCTCCAAGGTCTCCATTCCTCTGGACAGTACTCGCTCCGGCCTGTGCATAAAACAGAACTGACCTAAGTTATGCTGCTAATATTATCAGCACCGTCATCAGGTCACTGAGGGGTTACTGCTCTTCTATTCTTCTGGGAATATCCTTACTCTCCAGACAGGAATCTCAGGCTGGTCAGGAACGTTACCTGTGGGAATACCCAGAAGAAGTCACTTAAATTGGGAGGAAGCCTGGCCTAGGGGTTAGGACAGTGAGCTGGGAAGCAGGGAAGCCAGTGCTGAATTTCTGCTTCTCTGACTGACTCTCCTTGTGACCCTGGCTAAGTCACATTGTCTCTCCTTGCCTCAGGAATTCACGTAGGACCTGATTCACTAAAGCTTCTTTCCCATGCTGTAAGGTAGATATTAGGACCCGCGTGCGAGCGTCCATGTGCATGCGATTGCCGGCGCACGCTGATTTTATAACATGCGCTCGTAATCGCCTGCATGTTGTGAAACCTGCTACCCACACGCATGCGTGCACGATTGTACATCAACGTGTGGGCATGAGCAGGAGAATCGCGTCTCGATCGCGTAAGAGGGGAATTTTATTAGGTACGCGTGGCGACGCAATGTGCCCGATTCCCAGGTTCCTTCCAGTTCACCCCTGTTAAGGAGTGAACTTCCTAAACCCCCTACCTAACCTGTCCCTCTTTTACCCTACCTGCCCTGACTGTAAAACCCTGCTGTCTATCCTTGATTCTTTGGTTTTAATCCTTACCCACAGTCGGTAGCAGCAGCAGCAGGTTACGCGGTCGTCAGCTCCCGGTGCGTGCTTGTGCGATGATGGTAATTCCCTCACCTTTTTATGTGCATACACATGGCTGCTGGCTTATTAAGATCCGTGCGGCACGTGCATGTCCCGGTCACGCACATACCTGCTGTATTTCCCACGCACAGGGCTTTTAAAATTAGCCCTCGTGTGTATGGGGAATATATTCAGTAAATTAGGCCCTTAGATTGTTCGCTCTTTGGGCAATGGATTAATTGTACCTGAAAACTTATCACCATTGTACAGTGCTGTGTATGTCCCGTAGTGCCATGAAAATGCTAATTATTATTATTAATTTGGTTCAGTTGGAGCTTCTAAACCCCCAGCGTTGATATTTCAGTCTGTGAAATGGTGACCTGGACCCTCCCGATGTTGGAGGCTGTGGATCCACCTTTATGCTCAGTGTAAGTAGATCAGCAGAAAGGCTGCACTCACCACGTAATAGTAAGATCCAAAAAGAAATATCCAGTATTTATTTATGAAACAAAATATCTGTGCAAAACAAGAAAGCCGAGTCTCTTTAGAAGATGGAGCTCAGAAGCAGGGCAGACAGAAGTGAACATGAAAGCAGCGGCTGGAGCTCATGAGCCTTGATAAGACGGCCACCTGAAGGATCAGCTCCTCATGGACTTTGATAAATTGGGAGTCTCGCACTGTCATTTCTTATTTTGACTGCAAGTTTACTAATTCTGCAACATGGAGAACACATCAGCACCCAAGCCAAACAAGATTGAGGCGGCATTCGCGATGGCATGAGGCGCAAACAAACGCTAAACAAGACCCTTCATACATGAAATTGCAGGATATTCAAGTTCCGATAATTCTGCAGTTTATTTTTAATTTCATATTTTTGCCTCTAATATTTTGTTTTAAGTATCTACTGCTGCCTTGGATAAGATAGTTGAGTGCCGTGTTAACTTTATTGTTTTAGCATGAGTCTGTGAGGTACCCTGACTCTCAGGTCATGGCTCATCCATATTTCCTCTATCAGCCCCAGAGGGTTTTGGATCCTGTCTATGGGATCGAAGGTTTGGTTTCCTTCTTATGTTTGGTGTGTCTTGGTCACACTCATCTTTATCTCTTTTGCAGTTTCTTTTCTTCTTGGTGGTTTGATAATCCAGCAGTGCTGGCGAGTATCATTATCCTTGGTCTTTCTCTATTGTTTCCATGTCCACATTACAGGTTTTATCACTAAATGTGAACAGAATTATTCATTCAATCCAAAGTCATACAGTTTTGAACTATTTTAAATGTTCCCATCCAGATATTGTATTGTTGCAGGAAACACATTTGAATACCATAGAATCACGGAAGCTTAAGCAGGACTGGGTTGAGGAAGTTATTTTTGCTCTGGCCACCAGGAAAAAGAGACGGGTAGATATTTTGCTTCAAAAAAAATCTGGATTATCAACTCTTAGTTCAACGTCAGGATCTGGGTGGTAGATGGGAATCTGCCTTGATCTCAGTTCAAAATACTAAACTACTTATACTGTGGGGCAGATTTTATAAATGTACGCGCGCGCGTACTTTTGTTCATGCACCAGGCGTGAGAAAAAGTACGCTGAATTTTATAAGATATGCGCGGCTACGCAAGTATCTTATAAAATCCGGGGTTGGCGCGCGCAAGGGGGTGCAAATTTGTGAGCCCGGCGCGCGCTGCCTATTCCCTCCGAGACCGCTCTGAAATCGGAGCTGCCTCGGAGGGAACTTTCCTTCCACCTCCCTTCCTCTTCCCCTTCCCCTCCCTTCCCCTCCCTAACCCATCCCCCCGGCCCTATCTAAACCCCCCTCTACCTTTGTTGGCAGATTTACGCCTGCCGAAAGCAGGTGTGAATCTGCGCGTGCCAGCGGGCTGCTGGCGCGCCATCACCCGACCCGGGGGGCTGGTCCTGAGGCCTCGACCACGCCCCCAGGCCAGCACCCCCTTCCCGAACCGCCCCCTGACCCCTGGACATGCCCCCTCCCGCCCCTTTTACGAAGCCCCGGGACTTACGCACGTCCCGGGGCTATGCGCGGGCCGGCAGCCTATGCAAAATAGGCGCGCTGGCGCGCGAGTGCCCTGCACGCGTAAATCCGGCCGGATTTACATGTGCAGGGCTTTTAAAATCCGGCCCTAAATGTTTATCCTCTTTGGGCCATATTTTTAAATTTATGTGTGGGCATAGATTTGTTCACCAACTCGTCACGAACAAATCTACGTCCGATTTTATAACATGCGCGCGCCAAGCCCAAGGGGAGCCCCGATGGCTTTCCCCGTTCCCTCCAAGGCTGCTCTAAAATCGAAGCGGCCTTGGAGGAAACCTTTTTTGCGATTCTCCCCCCACCTTCCCCTCCCTTCCCCTATCTAGCCCAACCCCCAACCCTAACTAAATCCCCCCTTACCTTTTGTTTCCAAAATTACATCTGCCTGAGGCAGGCGTAACTTGCGCACGCCGGCTCGCTATCCCCAGGCACAGGCCGCTGTGCTGGAGGACTCGATACCACTCCCCGGACCACCCCGAAGCTCCGCCATGCCCCCGGACCGCCTCCCTGACCCATGGACTCTCCTCCAGACCAGCCCCCATCCCGCCGCCACGCCCCTGGACCCAATCCCCTTCTCGCCCCTTTTTCGAAGCCCCGGGACATACGCGCGTCCCAGGGCTTGCACACACCACCGAGCCTATGCAAGATAGACTCGGCGCACGCAGTGGCAGCTTGGGGCAGCGTTTCAGGGGTTATGCGCGTATCTTACGCGCATAACCCTTTCAAAATCTACCCCTTGATGTAGATATTTTGTCTTTTTATCAAGATATCACCTCAATTTTGTTGAATAATGCTGGTACTCCATTTATTAGGGGGGGGAGGGATTTAATCAACCTTTGGATCTGTTTTTAGATAAACTGTCCAACTTGTAGGCCCCAATCTTCAGTGTCTCACATAGCATTTCATCAGCTATTACCTCAATGTGGATTAAGTGACCCATGGCGCTTAATGCATCCTACAGATAAGGGCTTGACTTTCTTTTCTTTTCCACATCAATCTTAATCTCTACTGACTTGTATAATAGCTATTAGGGGTGTGCATTCATTTTGAACGCATATGTAAAACGCAACTTTTTTTTTTTTTTAACTTAAAAAAGTGATGAGGCGCAACGATCGCGATTTCCAACTTATTCAACATAGCTATGTTGAATAAGTTGGAAATCGCGATCGTTGATCCTAAATAAACACTTAAACCCCCCACCCTCCTGACCCCCCCAAGACTTACCAAAACTCCCTTGTGGTCCAACGGGTGGTCCGGGAGCGGAACCGCGGTGGACCACGTGACGTCCGCGTCACGTGGTCCACCGCGGTTCCGCTCCCGGACCCCTCGTTGGACCCAAACGGAACTTTTGGCCAAGCTTGGGGGGACCCCCCCAAGCTGGCCGAACCGCGGTGGACCACGTGACGTCCGCGTCACGTCGGAGTGACGCGGACGTCACGTGCTCCTCGCAAAGGAATACAGGAATGGCTTCCTGACTCCCCGCTGGACCACCAGGGAGTTTTGGTAAGTCTTGGGGGGGGGGATTAAGGAGGGTGAGGGGTTTAAATTTTTATTTAGGGAACCGGTGCACGTATGGACATAGACTCAACTTATGGAATTCTACATATGTCCATATTGACCGAAATTGACCCTCACCTTCGACTTATGGACTTATGAACATAAACTTTTTGTCTGCACATCCCTAATAGCTATGTATGTTTTTCCAATTTTCATATCCAATCATGCTGTGATTTCTCTCACTTTACAATGGTCGCCAGTCAGCTGTAAGAGATAATCCTGGTCTCTTGGAAGGTGACACCTTTCTTCCTTATCTCCAGTCATCCATTGACACTTATTTTTTATATAATGAAGCATATGATGTTTCGGCTATGACTATTTGGGAAGTGTTTAAGGCCACCCCTTAGAGGTTATATAATTAGTTTTACTATTAAAAAGTACAAAGAACTATATCAGGACCTGGAATTAATTGAGCAGGAGATTTTGAAGCTACAGCAAGAGCATCTTCAAACCCAAAATGCTGAGCTTTTGCCTACCTTCTATAAATTAAATATCAATATAACAAACTTCTGAGCGAACAGGCAAGAAAGATTAACTTTCTGCAAAATTCCAGGTACTTTTTTGATAATAATAAATCAGGCCCTCTCTTGAACGTAAACCGATGTGATATCTCAGATCAAATGTCGGTATATAAAAATAATAAATAAAAATACAAAATATTTGAAATGTAGAGTAGGCAGGAAAAGAGTGTGTGTCATACAATTAAATCCTACCTATATGGTCATCAAAGATGAGGAGCTCATGGAACAGTTCCATAAGAATTACTCTGATCTCTAGTAATCTGGTTCTCTTCAAGATCCTGCTCTTTTTCAGATTTTTGCCTAGGTTAACACATCCAACTCACACAGACCTGAAGAAGTTCCATTTTGATACTCCTATTTCTTTGCTGGAGGTTAAGAAGACCATATCTTCCTTACATTTCAAGAAATCTTCAGGCATAGATGGCTAACTGGTTGACTGTTACAGAATGTCTATTTCTCATCTTGCTCCAAAAGGTCTGGCTTATTATCAAGAAATGCAATGTACTGGTCATCCATCTGAGCTCTTCTGTGAGGTGACAATAGTGGTATTCCCTAAACTGATTAGAGATCTTGCTTTAGTCACAAATTATTAGCCTATATCACTTTTAAATGTTGATTTCAAAATATTTGCTCAAATTGTCACTATGAGATTAGAACCTGTTATTTCTGACTGAGCAATCTGGTCTTATTAAAGGTTGATAAATCACGGCTGATGCTCGTCTCTTTCACAGTGTGATCCCGTTTGCTCATAATAAATCATGTAGAATAGGATTATTTGCTTTTTTGTTTTACAATGGTTTGGATCTTGTGATTCCTTCATTAATTACATACAGCTACTATATTAACATCCTCATTCCTTTCTTCTGATTAACACCTACTTTCATTTGGTAGTTGCATTCGACAGGGTTGCCATTTATTCCCTGATTTATTTAATGAATCTCTGGAGCCCTTCCTTGTAGCACTGCAGTAAGAGCCTGGCATCACTGGTGTTCCAACTTCCCACTGACACTAGAGAATGTAAATTTTCTGCTTACGCGGATGATGTCTTATTATATGTTTGAAATCCAGAGTTTGCTCTTCCATTGATTAATGATTTAATTACATGTTTTTCACAGATTTATGGCTATCAGGTAAACTGAAATAAATCAGAGATTATGTCATTTAATCTTTTGGGTTATTGTAATACACTCCCTGGGTATCAGTTTCAATGGGTTTCTGAAGGACTGAATTATCTTAGAACATATTTTAATGGTGACATTGAGACCACAGTTAGTAAATGTACATATGCTCCGTATAGTACATTAGGCTTATACTTTACAACAAAGCCTGGCTTGAATATCTGATCAGATAGATGTGGTCTATTGGCCACTCTGGCTGCAATTGGAAGAAGAACAGGTTTTACCAGTTCCCTCACAGCATCTGCTGAGCATTCCTCTGCCTTCTTTTTTGATCTCCCTCCTTATCCCTCATTCTGTTCACAAGGCCACGCTCAGGCGTAGGCCGGGACCCCTGCTTTAGGTCTTGACCACTTCAGGGCGACACATCTCTGCCATTCTCCTCCCCACCCCCTACCCATTATCATCATTTCAGGGTGACCCATCTCTGCCACTCTCCTCCCCACCCCCCCTACCCATTATCATCATTTCAGGGTGACCCATCTCTGCCATTCTCCTCCCCACCCCCCTACCCATTATCATCATTTCAGGGTGACCCATCTCTGCCACTCTCCTCCCCACCCCCCCTACCCATTATCATCATTTCAGGTGACCCATCTCTGCCACTCTCCTCCCCACCCCCCCTACCCATTATCATCATTTCAGGGTGACCCATCTCTGCCACTCTCCTCCCCACCCCCCCTACCCATTATCATCATTTCAGGGTGACCCATCTCTGCCATTCTCCTCCCCACCCCCCCTACCCATTATCATCATTTCAGGGTGACCCATCTCTGCCACTCTCCTCCCCACCCCCCCCTACCCATTATCATCATTTCAGGGTGACCCATCTCTGCCACTCTCCTCCCCCCACCCCCCCTACCCATTATCATCATTTCAGGGTGACCCATCTCTGCCACTCTCCTCCCCACCCCCCCCTACCCATTATCATCATTTCAGGGTGACCCATCTCTGCCACTCTCCTCCCCCCCCCCCCCTACCCATTATCATCATTTCAGGGTGACCCATCTCTGCCACTCTCCTCCCCACCCCCCCTACCCATTATCATCATTTCAGGGCGACCCATCTCTGCCATTCTCCTCCCCACCCCCCCTACCCATTATCATCATTTCAGGGTGACCCATCTCTGCCATTCTCCTCCCCACCCCCCTACCCATTATCATCATTTCAGGGTGACCTATCTCTGCCACTCTCCTCCCCACCCCCCCCTACCCATTATCATCATTTCAGGGTGACCCATCTCTGCCCCTCTCCTCCCCCCCCCCCCCTACCCATTATCATCATTTCAGGGTGACCCATCTCTGCCATTCTCCTCCCCACCCCCCCTACCCATTATCATCATTTCAGGGTGACCCATCTCTGCCACTCTCCTCCCCACCCCCCCCTACCCATTATCATCATTTCAGGGTGACCCATCTCTGCCACTCTCCTCCCCACCCCCCCTACCCATTATCATCATTTCAGGGTGACCCATCTCTGCCATTCTCCTCCCCACCCCCCTACCCATTATCATCATTTCAGGGAGACACATCTCTGCCATTCTCCTCCCCACCCCCCTACCCATTATCATCATTTCAGGGTGACACATCTCTGCCACTCTCCTCCCCACCCCCCCTACCCATTATCATCATTTCAGGGTGACCCATCTCTGCCATTCTCCTCCCCACCCCCCCTACCCATTATCATCATTTCAGGGTGACCCATCTCTGCCACTCTCCTCCCCACCCCCCCTACCCATTATCATCATTTCAGGGTGACCCATCTCTGCCACTCTCCTCCCCACCCCCCCTACCCATTATCATCATTTCAGGGTGACCCATCTCTGCCATTCTCCTCCCCACCCCCCCTACCCATTATCATCATTTCAGGGAGACACATCTCTGCCATTCTCCTCCCCACCCCCCCACCCCCCTACCCATTATCATCATTTCAGGGAGACATATCTCTGCCATTCTCCTCCCCACCCCCCTACCCATTATCATCATTTCAGGGAGACATATCTCTGCCATTCTCCTCCCCACCCCCTACCCATTATCATCATTTCAGGGAGACACATCTCTGCCATTCTCCTCCCCACCCCCCCACCCCCCTACCCATTATCATCATTTCAGGGAGACATATCTCTGCCATTCTCCTCCCCACCCCCCTACCCATTATCATCATTTCAGGGAGACATATCTCTGCCATTCTCCTCCCCACCCCCCTACCCATTATCATCATTTCAGGGAGACATATCTCTGCCATTCTCCTCCCCACCCCCCTACCCATTATCATCATTTCAGGGTGACACATCTCTGCCATTCTCCTCCCCACCCCCCTACCCATTATCATCATTTCAGGGAGACACATCTCTGCCATTCTCCCCCCCCCCCTACCCATTATCATCATTTCAGGGAGACACATCTCTGCCATTCTCCTCCCCACCCCCTACCCATTATCATCATTTCAGGGCGACCCATCTCTGCCATTCTCCTCCCCACCCCCCCTACCCATTATCATCATTTCAGGGTGACCCATCTCTGCCATTCTCCTCCCCACCCCCTACCCATTATCATCATTTCAGGGCGACCCATCTCTGCCATTCTCCTCCCCACCCCCCTACCCATTATCATCATTTCAGGGAGACCCATCTCTGCCATTCTCCTCCCCACCCCCCTACCCATTATCATCATTTCAGGGTGACTCCTCCCTGCTTCTTGCCTTTCTCTCCCCAGCATTTACTCTCATTTTGATACTTCCTGAGAGTTGAGAGGTTTTTTTTTTCCCTATGGGAACCATTTGCAATGAAAATAATAACAGAAAAAAAATGGGAGAACAGAATCCGCACACCTAATTTACTTTCCCCTAGCAAACCACACCTTTGGGAACACCTCCTAAATATGCTAACAGAACTCCTGGTTGGGAACAAGGCACAGGCTTTCAGCTGCAGGGATAAAATGAAATCTGCAGCCAATTTACGTGGGCAAAATCATTTTTATTCAAAGAAATTGCTTTAAAAGTTGTCCTCCCAGTTGGATCAGAGCACGGGTACCTCTCAGGACCTCCCATCTCTGTAACTTCTCCACCGTGTCCTTTAATTCCGATTCTGTTTGGTTCGGTGTCACTTGAGCATCATTCAGACATCTGTGATCTATAGATCAAGGACAGGAAAGAAAGGCAGTGACTTGCTACTGCAAATACATGGAAAAATGTTCAATATTAGTGCTGGGGGAGACAGAGAGACAGATACAGACAGACTGTCAGACAGCACACAGACAGGGGCCAATTCACTGATCCACACTAAAAAGTCATTAGTGTGGAAGCATCAATCTTTTCTAAACTGAAAAGTAAAATCACTTTTTATTGTGTGATTCACTAACATAATGATAAGCAGTGTGTGCTAAAAAGAATGACAAAAGCCATCAGTGTGTACACCAAACTGCATTCCTGCGAGTGGAAAATTAACAGCTGAATGTTAATACGTCTGCTCCTACAGGCTTCTTTGTGCATGTGCAGTGCAGATTTTCTCCAAACTCCTCTCTCACTTTCCCAATATATTATATATATATGTATGCAAGTAACAACATTGGATTTTGCTACAGCCGATGACCCCGTGCTGTTCCTTTTATAAAGAAATGCATTGTTGCTGCCTCCTTTGTGAATCTGCTGTGATGCATGAAATCAAAAGAGCAGACAGGAAGTGAAACCGTTATACTGTGGCAGGCAAGGGTCCAGGCTGAGAAAGAGAGAGAGAGTGAGTGGGTTATTTCTTTAGGGAAACCTGCTTTACTTGCTTAAAGAGTTTTCCCTATGTTAGCTTAGAATTATGCATAGATATCTATGGAAGTAATGATTGTTGTTCTCTATTAAAATAAAAAAAAGTTGGTTCTGAAAGCAAAGGTAGCATTAGGTAATATTTGGCAGATTCGCGGGAAATTCATTTTCTGCCTTTTTCATATTCTTAGTAAAAGTCACTGAGAGAAGCAATGGTAAAGGGAGATTAGTTTAAATAACTTCTACATCAATCCCTCTATATCATAATAAAAAGAAAGTAAATGGACTGTCTGTGGAATAGTTTAGTCATTTTTTTCCTGTTAGGTTTAAGTCAGGTTGGTAGAAGAAAAAGTCTTCTGGGTCTTTGACTCTGGAAAAGAGTCAAAGACCCAGAAGACAACTCTGATTGGCGCCCAGCGTAAGAAAGATTTGTTTTCCAGATAAAGATTAGTGAACAAACAGCATCCTAATTTCAGGCCTGATTGAAAATGAACAAACAGGTGTATAAATTTAAAATACTTTAATGGGATAATCCAAGGGGAAAGATACCTATCTGATCAACATTAAAAAATGGGAACCCAATGATTAGAAGATACAATATTTCTCCTTTTGAGAAGGTTCTGTTGTAATTGCATGCTAAACATATGCATATACTGTAACTATTCCTATTTAAAGTTAAGAAACGTATCTTGCTAGCAGGCTATATGTGTTTATTTTAATTTATATTTAATTTATGTATTTATATTCATATAAAATATCAAATTGGTTTACATGGAACTTGGGTAACAACACGGAAGCAGAGGCAAAGTTACAATAAAACAGGGGGAAATAACTTGGAGGTGGAAGGAGACAGAGATAGGTTGAGATAAGGAGTGGTAGCAGTATGGGATGACTCGCTAGGCCATAGTTCGGTTACTTAGAGGGAGAAGGAGGTCAGTTCAACTGATGGTTTCATTATGTAGTGGAGTTTATACAGTGATTATATAACAAAAGAGAATATATACAAGGTTTAAACACCAGTCTAATATGCCGAGGATTATATACAAGGTTTATATATATATATATATATATATATATATATATATACCATGGTTATGTAGCAGAGGGTGCTAAACAGGATCATCTACAATTCGGAGGGAAGGAGGATAAGGAGGGTACGGGAGAGGGGGAATTAGATACGAGATAAATGGGAAGGAGCACTTGAGGAAGGCAGGGGAGGGAGAGCATAAAACTAAAAGAGGGGGAGGTGAAAAACGGAGGCGGAGTGGGAAATACTGAGGGGAGAGGAGGATGTGGCTTCCTCCTGCGGGATGTGGCTAAGAGGAGGCTAGGTGAAGGCTTGTTTAAACAGCCAGGTTTTTAGTTTTTTTTTAAAGGTTTGAGTACAATGTTCCAGGCGTAGATCTGGAGGCATGGAGTTCCATAACTTAGGGCCTGCTAAGGAAAGGCCCGTTCCTTGGTAGAAGTGAGGTAGAATAGCTTGGGGGATGGTGTGTGGATGGATCCTTCGTAGGCGGACCTGGTGGGTCTGTTAGATGTACTATAAAGTAAAGAGCCATTTAGCCAGTACGAGTGCTGATTGTGCAGGGGCTTGTGGATGACAGTGAGGCTCATGTGGATTATTCTGAAGTGGATAGGGAGTCAGTGTAGGTCCTTAAGGATAGGAGTAATGTGTTTCTTTTTGCGGGTATTGGTGAGGATCCTGACTGCTGTGTTTTGGAGCATTTGGAGGGGTTTAATGGTGTTCTTAGGGAAGCCAAGAAGGAGGGAGCTGCAGTAATCAATTTTTGAGAACAGTGTGGTTTGGAGGACAGCCCGAAAGTCGTTGAAGTGGATGAGGGGTTTTAATTTCTTTAGAACCTGAAGTTTAAAGAAGCCATTTTTTATAGTGGTGTTAATGATTTTTTTTAGGTTCCACTGATTGTCCAGAGTGATGCCTAGGTCCTTTACTTGTTGGGCGGTCGATGTGTTCAATGTGGCCGGGGTGGGGGTGGAGGATGGTTTTGGTCAGGGGAGATAATGAGTAGTTCCATTTTTGCTGGGTGGAGAGCAAGATTAAGGTTGGTAAGGAGCAGGTTAATCGAGTTGAGGCAGTGGTCCCAAGTCTTAAGTGCCTTGGTAATGGATTCGGTTATGGGGGTGAGGATTTGGACATTGTCCGCATATATATAGTAGGTAAGGCCTAGATTAGAAAGGTTGGCAGAGGGGAAGGAGGTAAATATTGAAGAGTGTAGGGGAGAGAGATGAACCTTGAGTGACCCCTTGGGTGAGGTTTACGGGGTGGATTCTTCATTACTAATTCTAACCTTATAGTGCCTCTCATTAAGGAAGGACTGAAACCAGCGGTGGGCAGTTCCTGAAATGACTATTTCTTTGAGGCGATTTAGGAGTTTGTTGTGATTGAAAGCTGATGATATGTCCAATAATGCAAGGATGAATGATTGGCCTTTGTCTAGTCCCTTGATGATGGTGTCAGAGAGGGATATTAGAAGAGTTTCTGTGTTAAAGAATTTCCGGAATCCAAATTGGGAGGGGTAGAGGACATTTTGTTTTTCTAAAAAGTCGGTCAGTTGGTTGCTGACTACCCTTTCCAAGTGTTTAGCTATAAATGGAAGGTTTGATATCGGGCGAAAGTTGGCGAGGTCTCCGGGGTCCAGGTTGGGTTTCTTCAATAGAGGTTTGAGGGTCACTTGTTTCAGAGTTTTTGGGACATGTCCGAGAGTGAGGGATCAGTTAATAATTTCAGCTAGGGGTTTAGCAATTAGATTTGGTATGGTCAGGAGTAATTTAGTAGTATGGGGTCGGACAGGTGTGATGCAGGCTTCATTTTATTTACGATGGTTTCAATTTCAAGAGAGGATGTAGACTCGAATGCTGCTGCTGCCACTAGCTGTCTCAGCCTGCGCGATCGGCGCCGAGCCCCGCCGGGGGAAGGCTTGCTAAACTGCTCTCCTCACCCGGAGGCCCAGCGCAGACAGCGAGGCAAAGCTAAGTAAAAAAAATAAAGTCTTTAAGAACTTTTCTCCGCGCCAAAACTCGCCGCGATCAGAAGCCCCGCCCGCCGAAGCCAGCCTCCAATAGGAGCCAGCACAGAGGGGCTTTAAATCAGAGGAAGACCGGCGTCGCGCGCCTTGCGTCGCGCGCCTAAGGAGCGCGACAAAGGGGCCTGCCCCTTTGTCTCGCCCCTTCGTTGCAGCCCCGAGGAGACCGGAGCCATACCCGAGGAAGAGTCCTATCCTACAACAAAGGTAACAACTAGCAATGATACGAAGCTAACCGTTTCAGCATTTGTCTAACATTCAACCAGCCTCACCAGACACCCCCACACCAGTGAACAGAGAACAGCTTCTCCCGCATTCGTCCAGCACTCATCCAGCCTCTTCTACATGCTTCCAGCATTCATCCAGCCTCCCCGGCAATCCTCAAGCATTCAGCCAGCGTCTCCTGCAAGCCTCCAGCACCCATCCAGTCTCTCCCGCAAGATTCCAGCACCTCACCTCAAGCTTCCAGCTCTCATCCAGCCACACACGCAAGCTACAAGCGTACATCCATCCTCACCTACAAGCTTCCTGATTTCATACAGCCTTGCCGGAAAATTTTCCCTCAGCCATTCAGCCTCACCTGCAAGCTTCTAGTACTTTTCATGACCCACCTGCAAACTGCTAGCACTCATACAACCTCTCCTACAAGCCGCTAGCATTCATCAAACCTGCACAGAGCAACATAGTTCTTACAAATGGCCCCATTTTACACAATTCCAATTCTCCAACATAACACACCACCTAAAAGAATTTCTCTCCGACATGCCCAACAACACAACCTTAAATCCCTCTCTTCAATTCTAATCACTCCTTCCACACAACTCCTAGGCCTCACCCTTTTCTCTTTAAGCCTTTTCAATGCCCAATCTCTAACGAAAAAGTCTGTAATCTTAAACGACTACCTCACCGACGTGAAACCGGAGATTTGTGCAATCACTGAAACGTGGTTAAAACCATCAGACACAGCAATAATTAATCAATTACCTACAGAGGCTTACGACTTCTTCTCGCTTCCCCGCCATAAAAAAAAGGGAGGAGGTATCCTTTTAGCAACTAAAAAAGACCTCAGATTCTCTCTACATCAATCCAATTCCAATTCAAAACTTGAATTTGGCTTTTTCACCTCTGACAAGCTCCAAATCCTTCTCATATATGCCCCCCCAGGACTTCTGGAATCAGATGCTTCACCACTAGTCGAATTAACCTCCTCCATCATCAACTTAGACTCTCCAGCTATCATCCTAGGGGATTTCAACTTACACGTTGATAACCCCAACCCATCACCTAACTGTGAAACCCTACTCACAGCCTTCTCAGCGCTAGGCTTCACTCAATTAGTTAACAAACCTACCCACAAAGCCGGCCACACGTTAGACCTGATCTTCGTTAACGCTGCAATCAAGCCCCTATCTATTCCAAATTGCACAAAGGTCCCGTGGTCAGATCACCACCTCATAACAACTTCATTCTCCATTAAAGATACTAGCCCGGCTTGCATTCCTTTGCCCTCCTTCACTTACAGGAAAATTTGCTCCCCAGAAGACCTCAACAATCACCTATCACCACAACTACACCAACTGGACCTTACAGACCCGAACACAGCACTCCAATCTTGGAACACCATCACCGAAACTATAGCTAACAAGCTATGCCCAACAATTACAAAAAATCCACACCAAAATTCTTCCAAAAGACAGCCCTGGTTCTCCTCAGAACTTAGAAAGCTCAAACTCCAACTAAGACAAAATGAGGCTAAATGGCGCAAAAACCCAGGAACCAACACCCTTTCAACCTACAAATCATCACTGCACCAATACAAATTAAGCACCTCAAGATCCAAGAGGGACTACTACGCCTCGAAGATTCACGACATCGTATTCGATGCCAAAGCCCTCTTCAGCTATGTAGCCAACCTCACACAATTAAACCAACCAGAGATTGCACATGACCAAGCTCAATCGAAAGCGGAAGAATTAGCTCTATTCTTCAACAACAAAATCAACACTCTTCTATCGCAGTTCCCCACTAACCCCATTGATCCACCAACCTCTCCTCAACCCTCAATCAACTACTCTCGGTTAGAAGAACTTGACACAACTTCATCCATTGAGATCCAAGGAATTCTAAGGAAAATGAAACCTTCCTCTCACCCTTCAGATCACATCCCAACTAAACTACTTCTCTCAATCCCAGACTCTATCTCCAAAACCCTGGCAGATATCATAAATTGCTCCCTCACACAAGGACTCTACCCTGACAACCTTAAACTAGCCTCACTTAAACCCCTTCTCAAAAAACCAAATCTTGACCCTCTCGATCCGAACAACTTTAGACCGATAGCTAACCTCCCCTTCATAGCCAAGATAATGGAAAAATTGGTAAACTCACGACTCTCTAATTACCTTGAAGACAACAACCTATTTTTCCCATCACAATACGGATTCCGTAAAACCTTAAGCACAGAAACCCTCCTCATCTCCATGACTGACCACATCATCCTAGGCTTAGACAAAGGACAATCCTTCCTTCTGATCCTACTCGACCTGTCATCTGCATTTGACACGGTCAATCACTCCCTCCTCATCAACCAACTAACAGCCATAGGCATCTCAGGCACTGCCCTGTCATGGTTCAGAACCTTCCTCAGCAACAGAGGATATAAGGTTAAGATTCACAATAAAGAATCCTCTCTTCACCCCATGTCAGTAGGAGTCCCTCAGGGCTCTTCCTTGTCTCCTACTTTGTTTAACATTTATCTGTTACCCTTATGTAAACTTCTCACCGACCTCAATCTCAAACACTTCCTCTACGCTGACGATATTCAGGTCCTGATCCCCATCAAGGAGTCGCTCGCAAAAACACTGTCTCACTGGGAAACCTGTCTCCAAAAGATCAAACAGCTCCTCACAAGTCTCAACCTGATACTAAATTCTTCAAAAACAGAACTTCTACTCATCACACCAGAAAACAGCTCCCTCACACACACTCATCCTACCGTACCAAACACTACACAAGTGAGAGACCTAGGAGTCCTAATTGACAATCACCTAAACCTGAAAGCTAGCATCAACAAAACCACCAGAGACTGCTTTTATAAGCTCCAAGTGCTGAAAAGAATAAGACCTCTGTTCCACACACATGACTTTAGAACGATTCTACAATCAATCATTTTCGCAAAGCTGGACTATTGTAATTCCATCATGCTTGGTCTCCCCTCATCACACACCAAACCACTGCAAATGGTCCAAAATGCCGCTGCCCGCATACTCACAAACACCAGTAGAAGAGAACACATAACCCCCATCCTGATGGACCTCCACTGGTTGCCCATCTACTTCAGAATAAAATACAAGGCCACTCTCACCATATTCAAAAGTATCCACCAACTAGCCCCAATCGATCTCCATTTCCCCCTTCGATTACACCATTCTACAAGACCGACAAGAGACGCTTACAAAGGATCACTACAAGTACCTCCAGCCAAAACCACCAGACACATCACGCTAAGAGATCGGGCTTTCTCCACAGCCGGTCCAACTTTATGGAACTCCATTCCCCCGGATCTTAGAATGGAACCCAGCATCTCAACCTTCAAGAAAAGACTCAAGACGTGGCTGTTCACACAGGCCTTTCCTAACTCCAATATCACTTAACTCTCTTCAACTACCACGCGTCTCTAGCTATAGCATTAACAGCCACCTCGTACAATGTTATTATTTACATATATAATTATCTGATCTTCTTTTTCCTTCTTAATCCAAGTTATTGTTTCCCTGTTATATGTAACTGCTTCTCTACACTACAGTTCAAATTGTAATGTTTATTATATTTACACCCCTGTTCTTTGTGAACCAGCATGATGGGACTTCTGTCTTGAATGTTGGTATATAAAAAACCTTAAATAAATAAATAAATAAAGGAGGCTCCTGATAGATTGGGGTTGGTGTTGGAGGGAGGGGATGAAGAATTGAACCATATCAGGAGCTTGGAGGTCTTGTCCTGGAAGAAGGCTGCAAGTTCCTCACATTTGCCTTTGGCTTCATTTTCAGAGATGGAAGGCAAGGGAGTCTTAATGAGGTCAGAGATGAATGAGAAGAGGGCCTTGGTGTCAAATTGGAAATGATGGATTTTGAAGGCATAGAAGTCTCTTTTTGTTTTGAGAATAGTGGCACTGTAGATGTGGGGGGAAGTTTTGTAAGATGCCTGTAGAGCAGCAGAAGGGTCCTTGCACCATTTCTCTTCTTTGGATCTAAGTTCCTGTTTTAGTTTTTTTTTAGTACAGAAGTGTACCAAGGTTTTTTAGTCTTAAGGGCGGGGTTTAATTCTTTGATCATTAGTGGGCAGATTTTATTGGCAATATTGTTGGTAATAATGTTCCATGAGGACAGGGCTAATTTGGCATTGGAAAGATCTAGGTTATTGATATCCTTGGTGAGGTGAGAGATGAGGTCATCCTGGGTGCAGTGTTTTCTGAAGTGAATAGTATCTTTGTGGGGAGGGGAAATGTTAAGTTTTTTTATGGATAGGTGGGTTTTAATAGGTGGGTTTTAATGAGAGAGTGATCCGACCAGGGTACGAGAATACAAGAGGGGGCGTCTGTAGCAGCGATGAGGGAGTTTATAAAAATTAAATCAAGGGTGTGACCTGCTTTATGTGTGGGGCTGGAAAATAATTTGTTTGAATCCCATGGCATACATGGATGAAAGAAAGGCTTCACAATTCGGGGATAGTGGGATCTTGTCAACATGGAGGTTAAAATCTCCGAGAATGATGGTTGGGATGTCAAAATTTAGGTTATCTTCTATGAATTCAATGAGGGGGGAGGGGTTGTTGTCTAGTAATCCTGGGGGGGGGGGGGGTGCATAAATGAGGCAGATTTTTAATTGGGAGGATTTGAAGAGGCCTATTTTAGCTGTGGGGATGAAGTTGATAGGTTGAGAGATTAACCTTAGATCTTTTTTGGCTGCTAACAGGCCTCTGCCTTTTTTTTTTTTGTGCCTGGGTAGGGATATGATATCGTAGAGATGTGTGGGCAGTTGGTTTGTGAGAACTAGGTCTGTAGGTTTGAACCATGTTTCAGTTATTGCACAGATCTCTGGTTGGGTATCTAGAAGGAGGTCGTTGAGGATGGGAGTCTTTTTGACCAGGGATTGGGAGTTGAAAAGGATTTTAAATAATCATTTAAGTAAAATTAACTCCTTCTTAACTAGATGGAACAAACATGTAAAAAATTAGATAGAGAGATTTTAAACTAGATCATGAGGGAAGACAGATAGTTACTGAAAAACACATGGTTCACAAGGGAGAAGAGTTAATTGCTGGAGATTTTAATAACTCCAAACTTCCTGCTTCATCTGCTAATAAGCATTTTATGAACACCAATAAATTGGAAATACAAATAAAACATATTTTAAAATGTCTGTATTCAAATGCAAGAAGTCTGAACAGGAAAGGTGAGTTAGATTATATGGCATTATATGAGGATAAAGACATTACATGCATTTCAGAAATGCATTGGAAGGAGGATAACGAATGGGAAACTGTGAAAGCAGGATATAAATTATATCAGCATAACAGGACAGATTGAATTGGTGGCTAGATTGCATTATATGTAAAGGATAGCATTGAGCCAAGCATGATACATATCCTGTAGGAAAGAAACTGCAGTGTGGAATCTCTATAGATTGAAATTCTATGTCTGATATATAAGAGTATAGCAGTGGGGTTATACTACCAGTCACCAGTCATGAGATACTGACACAGTCAATGCCAGGGTAGAAATTTCCCATTACTATCTTTATTTCAAAAAGCATTTTACAGACTGTAAAAAGCATTTTACAGACTGTAAAATGCTTTTTGAAATAAAGATAGTATTTCAAAAAGCATTTTACAGACTGTAAAATGCTTTTTGAAATAAAGATAGTAATGGGAA